>NC_056738.1:406571244-406780572 GCF_019279795.1 Protopterus annectens
GACATTAAAATCAGGTATGTGCCAGTTCAACCGTTACGAGAACAGTATTAGGGTTGTCACTGTGTCACAAAGTGTGCAGAATGGCTTGCTGGTTTGACAAAATCATCAGAACAAGCATGGTGAACAAATGGCCTTGTGCAGATGGTCTTCCAGCATACATTTCTCCATCAGTTATGAAAACAGTGTCATTTTTTCCCTTACTTTTCCATACTGAAGACCAGATAGTACAAACAAACAGTTTATGCATTTTGGCAACAGGAATTTTATAGCTATTATCCTTTTCGAACATCCTCAGGCTTGCAAAGAACAAAAACATTTATTCTATATTGACCCTGGATATGCCAGTGTGCATATCATATTTGAACTACTACTGACTGCAAATGAAAAGGCAGCAGAGTTTAAATTAAAATGTTTTTTGACATTATACTTGCAGTGTTTAAGTTAGTCCTAAAGTTATGGCACACTGTGGCTACAATAGTTACTTTCTGCTCCCTTATGCCAACTCGCTGTTGTTGTAGAAGCCTAGTAAAACCTTTTTGTATTATTTATTCTACAAAGATATACTTCTGGCAGGGAGAAAATGAGGAATAGTTTTTTCCAGAAGCTGAAGCTTTTGCTTTAGCTTGTTAAAGTGCTTATTCATTATTCCATGCAACGCTTCTCTTTATGGTGTAGGAGCTCTGCCTTCAGACAGAATACCTGACAGTAATTTGAAACCAGCTGGTTTTATATCTTCTGCTTGGGAAAATATGTTTACTACAAGACAAGGAAGGATAAGTAATAATCTTTGGATGGGAAAGAGTTGTGTAATGAGTGTCAAGTAAATAATAAATCCACAAAAGTACATTTACAATCAAGAAAACTTTCTGAAAGGACATGGCCTAGACAGCATATGGTCTATTCTTGCTGTTGCATTGGAAAACGTTTTTAGTTCTAACAGATGGTCACTACAAGTAGAATGGTGAACATAACATGGATAATCTACTTTTCAAGGATTTGAAAACTAAAACAAAGCATGCCAGCTTTGTGTTACAGAGTAGTAAAGCCCTGACAGTACATCAAATAACCCAACTGCTGGAAAAGCCAGCATAAGAGTAAATGGCCAATGCAAATTAATCCACTGTAGTTGGAGCAAAATAGTCCTGTTCTCTTCAGTACTGGCACTTTCTGGCAAAACAGGTACACAGTATTAAGCACAAGGTAGGGGACATGCATCTGATTTTGACAAGATGCATTCACATCATAGGTTTCATTACACATGTGCTGAAATGACTAAAATATGTCATTTTCATCATTATAAATGGTATTTAAAACTACTAAGAAAGTCTCTCAATCTTAGCATTAGGAAATTTAAGAAAAACTATGAACTAATTTTGAAAGACAACCATAAGATCTCTGACTGCCATATTAGGAAACTTAGAAGAATCAACAATTCTGTACTGAAATTGTTTCCATAGTACTAGTGCCTCCTTTCCTACATATAAAGACATTGCTAATAGTCTTGTGGACAAATTCCTCTTCCAGCTTCACTCCTCTCACTATTCCCTCTAAATCCAATTTGGACCAAGTCTTCTTGGCATTTTCCAAAATTAGAAACACTACTTCCATGTTTCTTGACAATATACTTGGATGATTTCTGAGAGGCATAAAATCCCACCTAGCAACCCCCTCTCCATCTACTCTTCAACCTGAGTCTCTCCATTGGTTATGTTCCTGAGTTGTGGAGAGTGGCAGTTGAGGTGCCCTTGCATAAAGATGGTCTATCTACTGACCCTAAGAACTACAGACCCATTAGTCTCTCTAATATTATTTCCAAAACTATGGAAATACTATAATTCAACTAGTAAACAGTGACATGTGTAACATTATATCTGTGGAATACAGACCAGTATGGCTTTGTGAAAGGCTGATAATGCTTGTATAAACTGGCTGAATTATTTAAGAGAATTACTGAGACCATGGATAGGGGATATATAGTCCACCCTGCTTATCTAGACCTTGCTGAGGCCTTTGATAGTATTCCCCAGCAGCATATATTGACAAACTCTCCCAATCCAATATCAACCCATACATAGTTCACTAATTCGTGTGATTGCTGGATTGCTAAGTGGCTGTCTGACAGAACCCATACCATTAGGTCTGGGGGGAGGGTATTTTCCCTAGACAAAAAAATACAGGTAGTGTCCCACTGGGTATGTCACGGCTCCCCTTCTCTTAGTTATACAGTTCTGCCACATAAAAGCCTATATCAAGAGACTATAGCTAACAATGTTTTCTGATGATTGCTAATTGGGGGCAGTTATCAAATTCCATTCTGATACTAAGAAATGCACCATAATTTTCTTTGAGAAATCTAGCATCACTACAGCTTTCAGTATAGATAAAATTCTACTTCAATTTGACATAGTCACCAAGGACTTAAGTACATTACTCTACAAACAATGTATTCATTATCCCTTGCACAACATACCCTTTGTGTTATCACCTTAAAGTTTGAAGAAGTTGTAGTCCCACTTTATTCATCTGTTATTACATCCATTACTGAATAGAATACACCCTTTTTCATGTAATGTGTTATGCATCTAAACCAGTTTGAAATACCTAAATATTTCCTCACCAAAAAGATCTCAGGCCTTGGTTCCCTTATCTACTCTGATAGACTAAAAGTCCTGTCCATCTACTCAGTGTCATACAGAATCTATGGGGTAATCTTTTCTTAGCCCTCCTTGCTCTGAATGACCCAACACTTTTTGAACTCCTTCACCTAACCAGAACCAGTGATAAAGCAAACAACTGTTCTAGAGACCTAAGCCACAACACCACCACCAGACAGAACAACAGATATCTAACCCAATATAGATTAATGCCGACTCTCTGAAGGTAGTTTCAGCGAATGTAAAAAAAATGTTCTCTGAAACTACCTTTATCGAATATACAAGGAGAGTTTTGTTTCCCATGGGGGCAAGCCCTGTGCACCCCATTTAGGGGAACACCTCACACACACTCAAAATTATATATACAAACTCTTGAGTCACGTATCAGTAGAGAAGTAGGCAGACTGTTGACAAATGTAGTTTTAGCAAACAAACTTCAGTTGTTTCATATTCACCAAAACTACCTTCAACTGCCTGAGTTGTTTCCACCCATCATATCCCCTGTTTCTGAAATAAGCTGCCCTTACTCATCAAGTGGAGTAGTTCCCTAGCAACCTTTAAAACCAGTCTGGGTGATGGAATGGATAATCACAAATTTTCACTGGGGATATGTGAAGGAATGCCTACTTAACTCCCACCAGTTCTAAGAGATGGTCATTAAAAGTAGAATGGCGTGTATACCATAAATTTTCTCTTTTTCAAACATTTGAAAACCAAGGCAAAAAATGCCAGCCCTGGCAGTGCACCAGGTAAATCAAATGCCGGAAAGACTCCCTGATGGCCTCCTTGGTTGTAAGCTTTGTAAGAACCTATGAACTTATAGATGCATGGCAGGCCCTTGCTTTAGTGAATACACACAATGTGTAAAAACAAGAGGGTGGAATAATTAAGCAGAAATCTCTGATGGTTGACTGAATGATAGCCTCACTTGTAATAAGCTCCGTCCACTTTAATAGGGAACAAATGTATAAGATCATAATGTGAGAAGACTAGATGATTAGCAGATATGGGGAAGCTTAAAAGCATACAAAGAAAAGGTTTTATGATATATGATATTCTGGAAATACTAATGTTTAATGTTGTTGTTTGTCTTTCGGCTTTTCCTGGTAAGGAGTCGCCACAGCGGAACTCCAGTCCGCTAATGATTGGCAGTAGATTTTTAGGAAATGCCGAAGTGCCAGCTCAATGCCCAACCTTCAACGAAGGCACGCCCATTTACGCACACATGTCTTTCGAATGTTACCCAACTGCGGGGAGGACATGCAGACTCCACACAGAAGGCACTCCCAAGCCAAGCCGAGAATCGAACGGGAGAACCTCTTGCTGTGAGGTAACAATGGTACCACTGTACCACCGCGGCATACTAATGTTTAATAATAGATCTTATTTCATTGATAAAAAATGTACCCACTTTATAAACAGAAATCGAATATGTTGCATACTTTCTCCATTTCTTGTCTCATTTAATCTACTGCAAAGAGAATGTACAGACTTTGAAAGTTGTGATAAGAAAACTGTAAAGCAGAACTATTAAGACTGCTGTTAATCTACACAATTACAATCCAGGTGATGGCATGTTTGCTGCCTGCAGAAATATTTATGTCATTAAGGCTGAAATCTATATCTTGCTTGCTGCTATGCGATATAAGGACACGATTTGAAAAAAAAAAAAAACACTGGGATTAAAAACAGACTTTTGATGATCATACCAGACTCAAAAGTTTTGTATTTGGAGGCAGAGCATATGCGTAAAATTCTAGTTATGATCCTAAATGGACCTCAGGAGTAATAGCGTTGTTTGAGACCTTATATTAATGTCATTGGTAATGGTTCATCAGACTCATGTCGATTCATCAAAAGCAATTTCATCAAATCCAAAGAAATCAAATGCAATTCACTGAAACCTCCACCATGTGGGGAATTACATTTACCAACTCTGAAGTTGTATAACAGTGATGAAAAAAAAAAGTTTCCACTGTTGATGAAAATGGTTTCAGCGACCTGCATTCAATTTCTTTGCGTTTGCTGAAACTACCTTCAGCAAGATGACATGCTCTCGGTTCAATGAGAAACACTTTAAAATGAATAAGAGTTAATATCATATACTGCACCAATATGTGAATGTAAAAAATGAAATGGAGAACTCAGTACAGTGGTATCAACATATCTGTTCCCAGAGACATCTGGCATATCTGTGGAAGATAGAGTTAAGGTAAGCTTAGAAATGAAGTTTGGTAACAAACCAAGTTGTCCTGGGACATCTTCATGAGGGGTTAGGTTGATATTAGAGGGTGTTAAGTGGGTTGGGGAAGTGAAAGGGTTAAGTGGAGGCAGGGAGGATTGGGAGGAAATGAGATAAGGGGAGGGAGGGGCTTAAGAAGTTTAGTCAAGTGTAGCTGGGTAAGCAGTCACATTTTGGCATGAACATGTTAACTCCCCTCCCCCCTTGTCTGTTAGGGGGATTGGGGTTTATCAGTGGGGTAGGCGGAGAAGAGGGACAGGCTTGCCCTCTTCTGTTCCCCCTCTGGTGTCTGGATGTTCATTTCAAGGATCTGGGGAAAGGAAAATGAGCAGCTGGAGGAAGCTTGCTGAATAGATAGGTAAGCTGAGGTAAGGATGCTGCTTATTTGGTGGAAGGTAATTCAATGAATGGTGTATGAAATGAGATGGGATGCTGCTTCATAAGTAAAGTAAGTGAGCAGAGGTATGGACGCTGCTTACTGAGCAGGGTGAGTAGGTACACTGCCCTGATTAATATTACAAGGATGTTTATGCTGTGTTTGGAATCAACTATGTTATGGTCAGTTGTAACTAATAAAGTTGGTGAACAAAGCTATGTTATGGAAGTTTAATAAAGGTCGTCAAATGTCATTCGGTGTGATGTATTTATTGAAGGGGACCAGGACAAACACTGCTTATAAAAAAAAAAAACAATGTTTATATGTACCTGTTTATGTCTTCTCTGTTATTTTTCCCAGGGTGAACCTGAAATTGGTCCAAATGGATTGAGTTCTACCCTAGTTACCAAATGTCTACATATATTAAAAATAATAATAATCCTGTACCTATATCTGTTATAAGTAAAGATATTCTCTAAAATTCTACCCTGCCTTGAGAGTCTAACAATGAAATGAATATTCCTTCTCACATGAATGTTCTACACATTTGAAGATTCTACTCACCTGAAGGTTTATATTAGATAGTATACAATGGTAGCTCATTATTATTCAAAACCCTGCACTGTGATTGGTCAACCCAACCAGTTAGCCCATTGTAAATTGAGCATATACCAATAGAGAAAAGTCTGGTAACTGAAGTACATTTGAGTAGCTAGACTTTCTGCTACAAGTATATGCTATGGAGGCATGTGTCTCAACTGTCCAGATTTTCACAGAATGTCCAGATTTTTGCATTATAGTTTTGGTCTGTTCCTCATAAAATTTCTGGTAAACCACGGAGGAATGAAGTCACTAAACAATGACATGCATTTCAGTTTCAAACTTCATATCCTTCAGACAATGCACAATAACACAAATCTTATTAATCTAGTAGCTTTCTAAGTTTATAAGAGCAACATTTACAATTGGTCCCTATTTTGGGGTCTGTGTCCCCCGTTATCAAGTCCACATTTCTTGAGGTAAGGAGTTGACAGGTACTTACAGAGAGCAGAGCAAATACAAGGAAAATTGGGTGCGTTATGCAAAACTAAAGAAACAAACCTAATTTTCCTTCTATTTCTGCCATGTCTCTCTCATGCCTCTAAACTGTCTGGATTTTATAGTTAAAAAAAAAATAAAGCAACATAGCTCTTTCTTTTTTCATTGCTTGTTTTCAACAGCACTAATGTACTGTGCAAGCGTGGGAACCTAAGTCCCATATGCATGTGCAGTACATCAACAAATGTGGAAGTATGAGAAAACAACTCGGAGGAACACTACAGCACTGTTACACAAAAACATTATTTAAGAAAAGTAATCAATTTCTTTCTTAAATAATGTCATTTTATAATAACAATAACTGACTTGTGGTTGTAGGTATATAAGGATTTACCCACGGTTTGCTTTGTTTAATCACTTGGGCTTCGCCTTCGTGATCAAACCACTACAATCGTGGGTAAATCCTCAATATACATGCACCCACGCATCGGTTATTGCTTAAATAATGAACTATTTTCTTTGGAAAACCAAGAATGTGCTCTGCTTTCACTGAAGACCTAATAGTATACTTAGGCCTATTTAGTATACAGAATTTATACCGAAGACTTTAGATATTAAATTGATGACTTATTATACATTAATGTACAAGTGTGATATATGAAGTGTTAAGTTTTTAAAAGCCAGGCTACTGAAAATCAAACATTCCTGTACTAAAATTATAGTTATATAGTGAGGTATCAGGAAAAGGAGGTATGTCATATGTATTTATTTTTCCAGTACTGCAAGAAAATAAAGTAACATATGTAATTTGAAGGGAAATGCTTTTCATATTTCCATGTATTTTATTATATATTCTGTTTATACAATACTTTCTTAACTAGAACTGTACAAATACTGCATATGTACAAAAAAGGAAAGTATAAAGCGTTTGATTTTTTAATTCTTAGAATAAGGCTCAGCAACATTGTACAGAATGAGTATAAAGCATAAAGCAGTAAAAATAATAGCTGCACGATCATGATTCAGAGGTACATGAATACCAAGCAGAACATAGTATGTAATGAATAAGGAATCAGTACAGTATGAATAAAGTCAGCAGTGCATTTCAAGGACTATTGTACATGTGAAGGAGCAGAGGATGCACATGAAATACAATACAGTGATACACAGCTAGAGTGGTGTACTAGTGGGAAAAATGAATATGGATTTCTATTTATTGTTAGGGTGACACTAGCAACAAATGTGACATCCCAACTGCAGGTACCAACCAGGGTATTCAGAATAACAGAGAAGCACTGATAATGGGATGCAAATCCTTTTTTCAGACCATTCATTGCTGTTTTCTGATTTCCTGTGAAACTGCTTGGTAGAAGAAGCTTTATTTGATTTATATTTTATATTTTGCTCCTCTGATTTTTTTTCTGTATGTTGGAAGAAATGGATAGATTATAGACAAGTACCCCCAAGCCCTCTCAGGGGGCCAGGTAAGTTTTAACTTGAGCTGTGACTGTGGGAGACAACAGGCACAACCTATCACACTTGACTGAAAGAATATGTAGCATCTTGGTATGACTTTCACAACTAGCACATTAAGTCAAAATAACTACTCCATGAACTACTTCCCTTTGTACAAGGTTAGCTCAGGGTACTTAATTAATATTTGTATATTTTTCCGTGATTTCCTCAGAAAATTTGACTTAGATTACTAGTTGTTTAAATTTCTGTGAGTTCTGAGATCATTGATTTAGATGTTTTTGTTTAGTTTACTCTGTCACTGAGAATGGATTTTTTAAATGACTATGCCATTAACGAGTTGTTGGAGCATAAGTATCTTGCTGTGCATACATTAAGGTAACATGACAGCATTAGAGACATGTATTCCTTGTGTCAGTAGTTAAGTTATTTGCTTTCTGTTACTGATAGTAAATCCAGTTTTGCTAATGATTAGTGTACTTGTGTAACTGGCATGGCTTGGAAAATGTTTACGTTTTCAAACCACCAGGCGACCCATGGCTTGGAAAATTGCTGTAACACATATTAATGACTGGGCTGATGAGATAACTAACATTAAGCAAAGTAAAATATAGCACATTTAGGAAAGGAAGTACCCTCTGCTAGTAAAGATCATTCAACTCATATTAAACATGATACTGCATATGACAGCTTTGGAATTCACGATACAAGTATTCAGAAATCTGAGGATTCAGAGAATGTAGGGGAAAAGAAAAAAAAAGAAAAAAGGGAGAAGTTCATAACAGATAATAAGGAAGGAAAACAAGCTGACCAATGAAGTTAATGCTAACAGAAAATATAGCAAACAAAAAGACTTTGCTTTGATATGTAATACCCAAAATACAGGGAATAATAATATTGTTGAATCACAACACATTCATTAAGTCTACAGAAAATGACATCACTCTTCCGACAGAGAAGATAGATAGAGAGACAAGGGGCAGACTTAAAGGAAGAAATCTAAACTGAACATGAAAGGAATACAAAAAAATAAATAAATAAAAAAAGAGGAGAAAGACAGAAGCTGACAACACGGTCCAGGCTCTACAAGTACACAGATGAGAACTGTATGCTTACATATGAAATAAGTGTGTGAAAACAGTGAGATTAATAAGAGAGATGATGAAAATTATTCTTGTATGACAATTAAAAAAGCAAACATTACTTAAATAAGGATGGGAGACTATTCAGATCAGGTCAGAAATTATATAGTAGCAATTGGAAATTCAATTATTAAAGGAAATGATACTCATGTTTGCAGAGAGGATAGCGAACATTGAATAGTGTTAACCCTGTCAGAAGCAAAGATACAATATGTGAGTAGGACCTCAAAATTTAAGGAAATACGAAGCTGCTGTTATTCATGTTGGATCAAATGATCTCATCTTTAAGGACTCACTGACTGTTAGCAGGAACTTAAAGCCCTCTAAGAAAGCATAGCTTGTACAGGTGTTAAGACATTTTGTCACAGGTCATATATAGAAAGTAAAGTCAGGTCAGTGTGAATGAAAACATTTGGTGGGGGTAAATACCTACAAGAAAAACGGCCTGTTCTAAAAACTGGAAATGTATAGAACATCCAAATCTAATGGAGTCCACTTGTCAAGACATGAGAAGAAAATGTTTGCACCAGATATATTGCAATATTTGGTAACTCAAGATTGATTTTTGCCAGGTCAGAAATTTACCAGCCCACAGACAGCAATGGAAATGAGGTTGAACTATAACATTGAAAACTCAAAAAACTAGACAGACATATTAAGCATTGTAGGAGACAAGATCAAGAAAAAATGAAGAAAAATGTATATAAAGATATTAAACATAATAGAAAACCGTTTTATGATATATAAGGTGGTAGGGGTAAAGACATACAAAATTGATAAACTGTAAGTAGATTCTAAAATTTATTGTCAGACTCAACAGCAAGTATGTATACTTAAAAAATCTTATGCAAAACAGTTTGGTTTCACAAAGGGGGAGGTAATTTGCATTAGTAGCATCCAGATATCTTCAGATGCCAAACTTAAATTAGACTATATTGAAAAAGCACTAGCAAACTGGAACCAAGTAAAGCACAGGGAGGAAACTGAATAAGTAACACTGACCTGAGAATACTTCAATGTGAACTTAATAGGACCATTACTTCTGGTATTCACTAGGTCATTTAAGTATGGAATGACTCATCAAGGCTGGAATGAGCTAAACCCAGAGTTATAGAGACCCATAGGTCTAATTACTTATTGTGGAAAAACAAAGGAGAAGGTTTTTTTTGCATAAATTTTGGACAAATTATTGTTAGAATTGGAAAGACTGGGACTTGAAACCATATAGCAATATGCATATGTAATTTATGTAGACCTCTGTTCCATCTTTGATAGGGTTACACACATAAAACTCTGATCAGTAAAGTAGAACAACTATATGTTAGTGCAATCTTGACAAGATTGATAGCTGCATGGCTTACAAATAGGACATGGCAAGTATCATACAACAAATGGACAGGTAAAATTCAAGATTACAGTCAGGGTGTCCTACAGGGGTGTATCCTGGGCCCACACTTGTTTATATTGTATCTTTCTAAGTTATCTTTTCCATCTGAGGTGCTCTATAGTCTGTATGCAGATGGCTTGAAAATGAGAAAACTGGTTACAGCTGTTATGGATAGGGCATGTCTGCAAAAGAGCTTGATTAAACTAACCAGATGGACACATAAGAATAATATTCTGATAAGTATATCAAAACTAAGCATATGAGATTTGGGAGACAATCATTATATGCAATATTAAATGTTCACCCTTCAATTCCTAAATTAAAGGGTGAATATTTAATATCGCATGTAGTGATTGGAACTGGTGATTCATTTAAGGACCAGGGTATATGGGTTGATTCAGCTCTAAGTTTTTCTTATCATATCAACCAACTGGCTTATGATAATTATAAAACCATGGGCTATATAAAAAGATATATAAAATCAAGAAAATCAGAACTGATACAATCATTGTTCGTAAGTGGTATCTGACCAAAACTTGAGTCCATCCATCCACAGTCCTTTTTTCACATTTTGCACATGGGGTTGGAGTGTCACTTCAACAATGACAATCATCTAGAGCCAAGGTTTACACCACCAAGTGGCTAGCCCTGCCACGGTAGTTCTTCCACACCACAGAATCGCATGCACACTCGCACCTATGGTTAATTTAGTGCATCCAATCCCCCTACTGCATATCTTTGGAATGTTGTAGGAAACCGGAGCACCCAGAGGAAACTCACATGAACTCGGGGGGGGGGATGCAGACTCTGCACAGAAGGCACCCTAGCCAAGAAGTGAACCTGGAAACCTCTTGCTGTGAGGTGACAACACTCCAATATATAGTGAATAAGGTCTCCTCCTAAATATCTAAATTATACACTGCACAAATTTAGATATTTGCATCTTTCATAGCAACTCAAACTTTCAGATTCATGTATGCCCTTGGTATATTTCCACTGTACTTATTCCAATTTACTCATGCTAGTTTTCTTATAAGGTTTTCCTATAATTATTCCATACTCAAATGCCCCCCACCGCCGATATAAAACATTTCCTTATTTGTTGTACAACAGATATCCTACACACAACTATTCTTAGTGGCTAAATTAACTTTTTTCTAACCTTTTAAGATTCCCTCACATGGAGAGAGGGAGTCCTGTTACTATTCACCTCACCATCTAAATGGAAATCGATCTTCACAGCATTGTTATTTGAACACCAACCCTTGGAACTTACTTTGTAGTCTCCAGTAATCTGCTGAGACTAACACCTACTGATGTCACAGAAGGTCACAATTAAAGGCCTCCCATATTCTTTTCTGCTGTAACCCACATGTAGAACTGATTTAAACTGAATTCACAGTACTTCATGGCTTAAACAAACGACACTGACTCATATCTTGTAATCACATGGTCTCTGTGTTTGCTATCCACCATTTCTTAGAATTTTTTCCATCACTTTTCTGGTACTAAAGTCAGTTTAGCTGGTATTTAATTCCCAAAATTGATCTTGCCATGTCCTTTGAGGGGACACACTATTGTAGCCTTTTTTGCAGTCTTTTTATATTTCTCTAATGGTCAGAAGGCCACTGAATAATTTCATCAGAGGTTTTGCTAGTACCACAGCTTGTTTTTTTAAATGATTTTTATGGTACTTTTCCTGGTTACTGACCCACGTCCTCCCTACGTGTGGCAAGCTCCTGCTTTGCATGCTTTTCCATTTGTTTTTCTTTTTCAGATGTATTCACATTCATTATTTTTCTCACATCTTATAAAGACCAAGGCAAACAATGTATTTAATAACTCTGCTGCTCACTGTTTGTTTAAGCTCCGTCAACCCACATTGCTACGAGGGAGATCAGCT
Source organism: Protopterus annectens (assembly GCF_019279795.1). Classification (NCBI taxonomy): domain Eukaryota; kingdom Metazoa; phylum Chordata; order Ceratodontiformes; family Protopteridae; genus Protopterus; species Protopterus annectens. Next base: position 406,583,460 of record NC_056738.1, read on the forward strand.
CATCTGAACGTATCATGGCTACAAGACTAAACTAGGTTTCTCTTTCTCAATCATCCACCCAGATGTATAAGGACATACCTACAAAAAAAGAAAAAGAAAATCACCAAATTCCTTGTTGACTCTGTACTGAATCAACATAACCTTATGGTATATGGTGACTTCAACATTTGGTTTGATAATAAGCTGATAACTATCAATAAATAATTCTTTTATCTAATGAAAGGATTCGGGTTTCTTAGGTTATTACCTCTGCAACACATATGTTACACTATGCTTGAGCTAAGTTTCCTACTGGACATGAGGACCTCTGACTTAGTGAAAGAGTCAGAACCATAATCCAATCACTTGCTTGTCTATGTTTTTCTAGATTTACCCCCACCTTAATTCCCCAATATTTAATTGAAGAAGTGTCATTACGTTTGCTTTTAATTCTGATTTCTTTCATTTGGAATTCCTTCTGTCCCTTGCTGGTGCTGGTCATCTGGATGTATGGTGGATGATTAAACAAGACTCTCTTCTGCTGTAGACTGGCTGACCCATCTAATACATACCCTGTCTTGCTGAGGGGCCATGAGCCATAGTTTGATTCTTTGCAGCATGAAAGGTAAAAACTGGAATTCAGCTAAAGGCATGTGTCTTTGGAAGTACAAACCTGATCTGGATGAGCATTATGTCTTGTGTCAGACTGAGATCTCTCAAAGGAAAGATGCTTTTTTATCTGGAGGAATCTTAGCAGAGGCTAATTGACCAGCCAGGCTGCTTCAGTATTATGCAGCCATCCATACCCAATGAGCTTTTTTCTTCACATCAGTTTGAATCATCTGCTTTGCTTTTTATTAACATAGTTGCACAGTAAGACATACTTTTTGACTTCAAACTCTATGGACACGTCTGTAGTCTTTGGCATATTTTTTTCCTGATTCTTGGTCTATATTTGATATTTCTAATTATGATAATTTCCTACCTGTGACTTCAGGTATGTGCATCATGGCTTGTGGGGTGGGATATTGCCCTCTAGGCTTATTAATGTAAGCCTGGATGTGCAAAGTCCAATAATTTATCAGACACTGGTGTCTTCCTTGGGATCTATTTTTTTTGTCACTGTTTTGAATGAGGCTTTTGTTACCCCAATCCTCAAGAAACCATATCTGGATGCAAACATCTTTGATTAAGTACCACCCTATCCTGAACCTTCCTTTCCCTTGTAATGTTACTGAGAAAGTCATCTATACGCAGACTGAATCTTACCGAATGGTCAATGGACTCATGGACCCTTATTCGACTGCTTTTTACTTTTGCAGCAGCATTAAAACTGCTCTTATCAGAGTAATGAATTATCTAGTAACAGCCAGAGACCACTGTTACTCAGTTAATACTGTTTTGGGCCTGCTGCATCTTCTGCAGCATTCATCGCCGGTGATAATGACATTATGCTCAAACTGTTACACTCTTATTGAGTTATATCCTCTATGGTCATTTAATGGCTTGCCTCCTACCATTCATACCAACTTAGCGGGATGGTCTCAGGATTAGATTCTTTTGGCTCACACCTTCTATCTAGAGTGTGGAGTAGCTCAAGGTTCAATTTTGTCCCCCTGCTTTTCGTGGTGCTTATGTTTCCATTAAGGGGGTCTGTTTACACATTAAGGGGGGTCTGTTTACAGGGAGCAAGTTGACATTCTGGCACACCATGGCTATGATGATGACATGCAAATAAGCCTCTCCTTTTGCCTGGACAAAGTGAGTAACATGAATTATGTGATCTTGGTGTTCTCCTGGATAGCAAACTGACATTCAGGGGCCAGGACTGCCTCAACAGAGTGCCAGAATTTGTAAAGTCCTCACATTCACACATCATTTTTTATAAAAGCTGTTAAGTAAAAAAGACATTCCTACCTTCCACAATGATATGTCTTCTATGGCATAAACTCAGTGTGGTTCATGGTGAAGTGTATCGGATAAGTGGTGGCTGCTTCAGCAGAGTGCTAGAGTTTGTAAAGTTACCACATGAAGACATCATTTGTTTATAAAATGTTAGTCAAAAAAAGACATTTCCACTTGCCACAATAAATGTCCATTATGGCATAAAGTAGGCATGGTCCATAGGTTTATAGTAGGCTAATGCCACCAGGGTATTTAAAAGCCTAGCCTTGCAACCTAACCTGGTCCATAGGTAAGTACTAGGATAGCTGCTCCTGTGGGCCATTTTAACCCTAGCCAATTTCCCTTTTGGTGCTTGAATTAACCTATCCCATTTAGTGTTAGGTTGCCCTTATCCCTCTCATAGTCCATAACAATATATTACCCCTAGTGGGAATAACTAGGATTGTACCATAGATAAACTGAGGGGACCTATGTGTGGAATAAAGCATATAGGAGCTGCCTCTCTCCATTATTAGTACAGGGGGCAGTCTTGGGGCAACTTTTCTATTATCCATCTGTACATGCAAATTGCACTTGAATATGGACAGGGATGAGCTTTGTTTTATGTGTTCAAGGAGTCTGTTCCAGAGCAACAATATCCTCTGCAAGATATACCGATTCCTCCAAACAAACCATTCTGTTGAAGTTGTAGAAGAGTTTGGATCCTTAGACAGAGTATTTCTGATGCCATTTGACTTGCTGATGTGCAGTAACTCCATCAGTACTGGATCAGAGGATGCCTTGTATGGCAGACATAGGTCACCTCTTAGCAGTCTGTAGGATACCTAGTATAGTAACAGGGCTTTGAGTCACAAAATGTAGGACATATCGCTTAGGCTTTGCATCCTTATAGTAAGTTTCATGGTGAAATATGTGGGATAAGGGATAGAGAAAGGCAAAGCAATGATGTAGTAGGTGGGGTAAAGGAGAGGAGCAAGAGGTGCAGCTTTTGTCAGTTTTTTTTTTTTTTTTGCATCTTCCAAGGATGGGAACCCTACTTTGCTGAGAAGCCTTCACTAACCTTTTATAAATTAGTGAATGTATCATTTTTAAAATCTTGCTACTGTTTTTTGTCTCCCTACATGGTGCATATATCCCTCTTACATAAATGATCTTTTTATACCTTACTGCCCTTCCCAGTAGCAAGCACTCTGCTTCCCAAGAACAGCAGGTAGTTCTCCACATGCTTCTGGAAACATCTGACTATCGCCGTTTTGCTCATTGAGCACTGTACTCATGGAACCTGCTACTAAGGTTGCTTCAGGAGAGCTCCGCTTCGGCCTGTTTTCTCAGATCTTCATTGTTACCTTTTCTATCTGGCCTTCAGATACAGCATTTTGAATCAGTGTCAGGATTTTGTTTGAAAGTGTCAGGATTTTTTCAATGGTCTTGACCTTTTATAATCACAATTTTTATAATATGAGGCATATTCATGTATTTGAAATTCTGTACTTCTGTATTCATGTATTTGCACATTTAATTATCTTCAGCATTTTACTTTATATATTTTTCAGCGCTTTTGGTTATACTGCATTCTTTTCACCATGTTATCAATGCTTTGTCTTAAAAGCACCATAATAAAATTTAACTTGCTTCCAGTTTTATGTCATTTCCTCTCTTCAGTGATCACCTTGGTTAACTTGGTAACTCTCTTTTCTCCGTGCTACGCTCCTAAGAAAGCATTCATCTGTTTGCCTTATCTCAGCCAATTGGGGTCTTTTTCTACCCCAACCATAGTCTTTCTAATTTTTCTTGTTGTTTGTTTTCTCCATTACCTATATATCCTTTCTTTTCTTGTTACTTCCCTAACTCGATTCATTACACACGTGAATGTCCTCATTCTCTTCTTCTTGCTTTTTCTCTTCACCCCCTTTATCGTCAATCCTCTCATGATGTTACCATCCCTTTCCCAAGGCTTTTTGTCCTTTTATTCCCTGACAATCACCAATTCTATTTCCATATGTTTTTATTTTCATAGCTGCTAACAGCCCACACTTTTATTATCATATACCTATTTTTTGCATGGACTGTTTTGTCCCTCCTCTGTAGTTAGTCACATGACTGTATTTTTACTTTTTCTTAGATGTATTTTGGCTTCCCCCTTACATTCCCCTGCTTTACTTAGTAGTATGTCCAGTATCTTACTGTTATTAACAGAACCCTACAAGGGCCTGGTGAAGCCATCATGGACCAGGGTATTAAGTAATTAATTTTTCCTTTTTGTTTTGGATGCCGAAATTCTCTATAATGCTTCCAGCAGAGTTGTAAATGATTACCACCTTTTCTTCCCATTCCATTACATTATGTCAATTAAACTTTTATCTTCCTTCCTCAATGTGCCAGGCAGCCATTATATTCTGTCTATCTCCTAGCTTTGCCCTCTTGCAATTACGGTCACTGTCGCAAAACATGTAATGTGGGTGTCCTGCACAATGGCCATTGTGCCATGACCATGGATGTTACTGCACAGATACAACATATTTGACATTTGTGTCTTGCTACAAGCTGATGTCAACCATCTGTTCTGTAATGCCTTTCAAGCCAGCAAAAAGCAATTCTCGACTGGAGGAGAAAGTCTACAGAGCAGTAGACTGTGTGTGCTGTCCATCTGACAGATCAGTAGACTGTGTGTACTATCCATCTGGCAGAGCAGTAGACTGTGGGTACTCTCCATCTGGCAGAGCAGTAGATTGTGGGTGCCATCCATCTGGCAGAGCAGTAGACTGTGGATACTGTCCATCTGGCAGAGCAGTAGGTTGTGTGTACTATCCGTCTGGCAGAGCAGTAGATTGTGGGTGCCATCCATCTGGCAGAGCAGTAGACTGTGGATACTGTCCATCTGGCAGAGCAGTAGGTTGTGTGTACTATCCGTCTGGCAGAGCAGTAGACAGTGGGTACTGTCCATCTGGCAGAGCATTAGACTGTGGATACTGTCCATCTGGCAGAGCAGTAGGTTGTGTGTACTATCCATCTGGCAGAGCAGTAGACTGTGGATACTGTCCATCTGGCAGAGCAGTAGGTTGTGGGTGCCATCCATCTGGCAGAGCAGTAGATTGTGGGTGCTGTCCATCTGACAGATCAGTAGACTGTGTGTACTATCCATCTGGCAGAGCAGTAGACTGTGGGTACTCTCCATCTGGCAGAGCAGTAGATTGTGGGTGCCATCCATCTGGCAGAGCAGTAGATTGTGGGTGCCATCCATCTGGCAGAGCATTAGACTGTGGATACTGTCCATCTGGCAGAGCAGTAGGTTGTGTGTACTATCCGTCTGACAGAGCAGTAGACTGTGGGTACTATCCGTCTGGCAGAGCAGTAGGTTGTGTCTGCAGTCCATCAAGAAGTAGAACAAGTGGTGCAGAAGATGGTGCATCTTCTCTGCTGGAAGGTCAGGGGTTTGAAATATCAGGTTTACAGGGAAGAAGACATGGCTGACTACCCACACCAAGCAGTCTGAAGATACACCACCATTGAGCAGACCATGAGATAAATTGTCAAGGATGTCCTTGAGATGCCCTTTGACCTGGCTGACATACAGCGGGCCATTCAGCAGTGTTTGGTAAGTGCCATCTGTGCGGAAAATTTGCTTGTTGATACAGTAATGTCTCAGGTGCCTGAGGACTTATCTTGTTATATATACCCCCAATGTATGTTCTTCCACCCCATCCCATGGTCCCCTAGAACTACTACAGTACCACTGCTTAACAGTAATTTGTTTAATGTTTTACTCTTAGTGAAACTTTGCAAGAGACCACCAGATGGTTGTCTGAACAGCGATTCAAGACTTGGAACTGACTTCCATTACAAGGTAGAGAAGGTGAAAGCCTAGCAGCCTTTTAAAATGGGGGTAGATGCCATATACAGCCCTGAATAGATTTGAAATTTTGGTACACTAATGGGCCTTTGGCCCACACCTGAATGCTTTGTATTTTTTTTTTTAATATATATTCTCCATGCTGACTTCTCTTAGTCCTGGGAAGGAGCACACACCATCACAAGCCACATTAGGTGACAATGTAATTTTTTTTTACCTGTTCCTCAATAATCTACAACTAAACTACTGTCCCCAATTCCATATTAAAACCAAAATTATATACTAAGTTTCTTCAGAAACCCACTACTGCTGCAATCATCTTAACCCTGCTGCAGCACTCACTAGAATATTATTCTAGATCCTTCTCTTTTTGAGCTTCTAAGCTGTGAAATTCATTATCAATGAACAGTGGAACATTCTCCTCTTACTGTGAACTTAAAACAAGATACTAATGTGCTATCAGTCAGTCTCTATGTACCGGCTGCAATTAATAATGCACATGGCTCTTTACTTCATACAAATATGTATTCTAAAATGACAGCATTCTGAGGGTTTTGCCTCAGTCTTATATATTATAGCTAGTTCTGTGATAGAAACCTGCAACTAATTTTATCTTTGTATTACTTTAAAACAGTTATATCCGTGGTGGTGGTGCTGCAGTAGCGTTGTCGCCTCACAGTAAGATGCTGTCCGGTTCAACTCTCAGTTAGAGCGTCTTCTGTGTAGAGATATGTGTGAATGGGTGTACCTTCGTTGAAGGTTGTGCGTCAGGGCTGGCAACTCGGTACGTAAAAATCAACTGCCAATCATTAGTGGACCAGATTTCCGCTGTGGCGACCCCTAACCAGGAAAAGCCAAAACTCACAACAACAACATTACTTTAAAATAGTTACAAAAACAAAAAACAGTAGTCCGCGGTAGTGGTGCTGCAGTAGCGTTGTCGCGTTCGATTCTCAGTTAGAGCGTCTTCTGTGTGTCAGGGCTGGGAACTCGGCACATAAAAATCCACTACTAAACATTAGCGGACCGGAGTTCCGCTGTGGCGACCCCTAACCGGGATAAGCCGAAAGACACAACAACAACATTACTTTAAAACAGTGTTTTGCTGTTTAGAAAACTGCAACTAATTTTATCTTCGTATTATTTTACATTATTTTTCCTTTTATATAAATATACCAAAAGAAGTCGAGCAAAGAACTCAGTCAAGTTGCCTCAAATAAAATAAAACTAGAATGAATGCCTCCCATAGTCTGTAGGATACCATATTCAATTATAATTAATGAAAAATATGTAGACGAATGGTGACAAAGAAAGGAGAAAGATGAATGTAGGACAAAGAATACATGGTGATGAGACATGGGGATGGATACAAAATAAGGGATCAGAAAAGGAGCAGATAAGTACTGAGATAACAGCAAAGGCGGTGATTATTATGGCCTTTACCTTTAAATAGGATACTGTTAGGCTTTTTTTGTTAAGATACAAGACAGGTAACTAACCTGCTTCCAAAAGTCATAGGGATTCTTAAGAAGAAAGGTGTGTCTGTAGCTAAACTAGGAAGTACTGGTTTGTTTAAAATTTCTAGCATTTCTGGTCTACGTGTATGTATTATGAACGAGTGAGAATTTGTTCGATTTATAGAGGGCCTAAATGTCTCACCTTCATTTACACTATACATTCCTAGGTTAGTACTAAGCTCTTTGAGTTTCCATGTAGGTCAGATGAAAGAATCACATCTGACCATGCTGGTAGGTAAGATGCTAAATTTGTAAAATGAAGCAGGACCTTGTGCACATCTGACTGGGTGGGGGCCGTGGGCAGTCAGAGACAGAGACATGAGGATACAAGAGGGTATTCAGTGTAAGAGATAAAGGAGGGGAAGTTAACAAGTGCACTGGGTACTTTATAATACTTGCTGAAATTTTGCAAGTGATTAATCTGTGTTTCCTAAAGAAAATGGATTAGGCTTCAATCCTTAGGAAAGAAGCAGATCTATTTGTAAAACCCAGGCCAAGTAAGTGAGATTTGAGTGTAAGGGAAAAGGTCAGGCTTTTTCCACAGCAACTTGTAAGTAATATAGCCTAAGGAAGAAATAACATTGGTTGCATTTCATCCTGGAATTTGAATCACTCAGAAGTAGGTAGTGATAGCTGCTGATATAAGAAAACATTTTAGTTAATTAGCAGCGACAATGTATTAAGGGTGGTGGTAAGAGATGTGTAGCTGGAAACAACAAATAACTTCTTATGCCTGCTGAGCAAACATTCATCCATCACGTGATCAGGGTTTGAATCTTTGCTGTCAGAGACCACTGAAACAGCTCTGCTGCTGAGATTGTATTCTTGCTCTTTTCACAAATGTTCTTCATATCTGCACTTAGTCTCCAGTTTTGAGACTGGTCATGTTTAGTTGACATGATTAAGTTTTTCAGCATGTAGGTCCACCAAAGTGAGTAAACTAGTTTTCTTGAAAATTTCTGACACTCAGTTTAAGCTTTGCTTAAAAGACCCTAGACAATATACAGTCCTTCCCACCCTTTTTGTACTAATAAATGTAACAAGAAGTCTCCCAGAGCTAAATACTAGAAGCCTGGTTATTTATTCTTTCTGCAAGTGTTTTATTTATGTTCAAGCTTTAAACATGTAAAACCTCCTGCTGAATACCAGTAATAAGTAAGATTAACCTGGGGACTTATCCAAATGAACTACCTGTAGCTGGCCCAGAGTATACCCATCTTTGGAAGATTCAACAAAGTCCAGACACTGTGACCTTTGATAAGAACTTGTACATTTCAAAGTTGTTCTAACATACCCGATTTTCTTCTCCAAGCACAACAGATTTACATGATTCAAGCATAAATTGCTTCACAGCACAAAACTGTGGTACAGTATGGTTGACTAGTGTGACTACATAAATGACAGGCAAAGTAGCACGTGTTTCATTAATTTGAAAACTAATAGAAAACGAGTACAAATTGCAACACAGGAAATAGGTCTGTCCATTTTAAGCAAATGTTTACATTGCTGTAATATAGGCTGCAATAAGCAGAAAATGAAGAGAAGTATTTTTTGCTAAGCAAGTTCCTTTGAAATAATATCCTGCCCTGTGAAGGGCAGCTTTAAAAATGATTATGCAAATTGATTTAAGATACTTAACAAAGTGGCTTGTATTCAACATTTGCAAAATGCTGCATGATTTTGAAGTAAAATAAAACTACAACAATGTATAGCCGTCATTTTGATAATTACAGCAGTGAGGCTATAAAAGAGAGATGGAGATTTAGCAAGAGAACCATCAACAGTTATTACAAAGTTAATGAAAAGCATGCAATATACTGTCCTTACTGACAGGGTAGCCAATAAAAGAAAAAAAAAGAACATTACTTAGTTTAATGAATTTCTGAGCATGGTGCTCAATTTAGCAATTATGTCACTCTACACAGCAGTCAATAAAAGGAAATGAAACACTGTTGAACAATTTTGTGATCATTATATGTAGTAACTCTCTGTCATTAGTAAGAATTCTATGACAGGTAATGTGTATGCATTTGAAGCATATTTCATAATCTTGTTTGGGGCAATGAATTAAATTTTGCAACAAAATGCAGAACTCAAGTTAAATGGTAAAAGAATACCTAGTCTTTTTCTCTTGGCTTCTCTAAAGATATAATACAATAATGTATGTGAAACGGTTATGTAGAACAGAATTTTGTTGATAATGTTTATGATTTTAAAATATATTAAAATATGTTATATTATTATATAACATATTTTAACATATTTACTGAACGTGCCTTCAAATTACCACAGCAGAGACTCATGGAAGAATATTGAGTTACCCTGATGTTGCAGCTAAAACTTCCACCTGATTAATTTACATGCAGGTAGGTTATGTCTGAAACAAATGACAATTCGTTCAAATCATACAGTACCAATGAAACACTAGAAAGACAACAGAATCTGGGTCAGAGATATGAATTCTGTCATGTGACATTCATTCCCAAACAAAGTCAGCTCAAGTTTTCACACTGGGGTTTTGAAGAAAAACAAAGAAGGGGAAACTGTGAGACGTGGCTATCATAATGTGCTGCACATTTTCCTGATGATTAGACAGCCTAGACCACCATTCCACAATGGAAAATTCCTCAGATTGGAAAGGGTGAGTCCTCACTTCCTTTTTTTCCAATAAACATCTTTATTAAACTATCAAGTACTACATAGGCAATTTTACATTTATATAAATGAAAAACTACTTCCTTGCCATAACAAAAGATAAACCAGCAAACTCACTGAAATGGGTTATAGTGAGACTATAACAGCTGCTCAAACGGAAGACAGAAAACATGAGAATTCACCAATTTATTCTAACTATCGATTTAATTTTAACCCAGGATGAAATAAGCCTTATGAAGAAAAGTGGCTTCTGTTCTTTAAATGTCATCTATAATGCACTGCAGATTTAATTTGCATTGTGTAGTTTTTTGTTTGTTATTTATTTATTTTTTTTAGAAACACTACTGTGTCCTCCTTAATTCATCTGCTGTGAGCCTATAGAATACAAGAGATAGCTAATAATTAAATGCTGGGCAAAGGCTGTAAAGCCATCCAGCTAGCTATACAGAATCCCTTTCTTTTTACTTGGTTTAAATGGTGGAAACAATAGAAATATTTATCAGTAATGGAGATGGGGAGATGGGACTGGGGTTGGTTTAGTACTGCATGAAGCCCATCATGTACCACTGCTGGGATTTTTGTGGCTCGCATCACTCTACAAACACTGTTCTACATTAATGAGGCTTAAAGAAATGTCTTCTGACAATCCTTAATAAGTTGGAAATGCTGATCAAGTAAAGAAGGCTTTATGGAAAGTAAATGGTGGTCCTGCAGCTTGTAAACATCTAATTTAAATGACTGAAGCCTACTCAACAAATTCACTATTTTGCATGCCTGGTTATCTACTTACAAGCCAGATAGTTTATTTATATTTGAAATGTGGTTGTATCTCCACATCAAAAATATTGAGATCTTTACCCTAGGATATGGTATCTTTAGAAAAGGCAGCATTAATAAAGGGGTGTGAGATGTCCACATCCTGTATTCCTCCACACTTCATTGCTGTCATCTTGAACATGAATTTTATTAAACAAACCATACATATTCCTGTCAAAGTGATCAGAGTGAAAGCTTTGTTAATAGGTTCATAGGTTCATACTAGGCTATCTGCCCTAGGGCATTTATAAGCCTAGCCAGAGTGTGTTTGGCTTTCGCCACCCATTTTAAAATGAATTTTGCTATGCCCTTTTTCGAGGTTAGTATACTGTGCCTCTGTCTAACAGTGACACAGAAGTGATACCCGGGGTAAACCTACGATCTCCCATCCACTCATCAAGATTCCTCTTCAAGAGAGTCAATGAGGGACTCTACCTAACCTGGACTAGGATTTTATTCCAGAGTGAAGGGAGCCTCTGGGTTATGAATCTGTCCCTCCAGCATGTCCTATTTATTTCAGTGCTGAGGTTCAAGTCTCTCGAGCGTGTAGCTCGATGGGATTTGGATTTTTTGAGGTGCAGCATGTCCCTTAATTCCGGGTTGGACATGGCCTTATACGTCAGGCACAGGTCACCTCTGAGCAGGCGGTATGCCACTGAATAGAGCTGGAGTTTCTTTAACCGGGCAGCATATGGCATCTGTTTGAGCCCTATGATCCTCTTGGTGAGGTACTTTTGGGGTCTTTCCAGTTGCTGCAGGTGTCTGGTAAGGTACATCCCAAAAGGGGCATTGTACTCAATTATGGGCCTGATGAGGGATGAGTAAAGAGGCGCGATGACCTCCCCTGATCTAGATGTGAATCCCTTCATGATTAGGTGGGCTATATAAAATGTTTTTCTAACCACTTTGGCCACGTGGTTGTCAAATGAGAGATTGCTATCAACTTGGGTCCCCAGGTCCCTAATTACTTCTTCTATACTTAATGGATTACCACCAGATGGCGCCTTTTTGAACTTTTAGTGTGATTCCTTAATGCCTTGGAAGTTTTTTATTGAAGGCAAACAAAGTTATTTTCTTAGTTAAATATTATCTTATATAATTATTAATTTGGAGAGCATTCTTGGTTTGCACAGATATATAGTTCTTAGCATTCAGTAATGTTTCATATAAGCATATGCCTTATCGTGGGTTTTGTTTCCTTGTATTTGGAAAAGGCTCATTAAATGTTTAATTAAATCTTATTATCTAATTAAGTTATAATTAATTAAGATTCAGGAGGTATAAAAGGAGGGATGTGGAAGACTTGTGTGTGTTATTTTGCTTTCTGAGGAAGATTTATAATCAAAAACGTATTGTCTTTTTAAGCGTTAAGAGCGTGTTTCTTGTGGATTAAATAAACAGAAAATTTGTTGGATCGTGAACTGAGCAGAGCCTGATTTCCTCAAGTGTTTTATTTAGTAATTTGTGGGCACTTTGTTTTTGCCAAAGGGGATGACTATACACTTTTTGGCATTTAGCTTGAGGCCATGGCTCTGGCACCAGTTGTCTGTTTCTATGAGGCCCTTTTGGAGGATGCTTGTGTTGGCTGGAGAGTCGATTATGGTGCCCAGTTTGCAGTCATCTGCGAACTTAGTCAGCCACAGTCCTTCCGTGTTGGCCTGTACCTCTGAGAAATATATACCGAACAAGAGAGGTCCCAGGACTGAGCCTTGTGGGAAGCCACTTGTAACTGGTTTGGAGTCTGACATGGCTCCAGCAATTCTAACCATGTGGGTTCTGTCCTTGAGCCAGTTTGCAACCCATCTAGTGACATAGGGGTTTATATTTAAGCTGGTGAGCTTATCTATAATGCCCGAGTGGGGTATTGTATTGAAGGCTTTTGCAAGGTCCAGGTAGGCTGTGTGGACCATCTTCCCCTCGTCAATGGCCTTGGTGACTGTTTCAAAGAAATCAACCAGGTTTAAGAGGCAGGATTTGCCCTTAACAAAGCCAAACTGGGTAGGATCCAGTGTCTGTAGGTCCCCAATATCTTTATTTATGAGGTCCATGATGATCCTTTCCATAGCTTTGCAGACTAAGTTAGTCAGGCTTATGGGGCGATAGTTTCCAGGATCCATTGAGGCACCACCTTTGTGGAGAGGGACCACTGTTGCTGTACGCCACTCTTTGGGTACATATCCTGTAGTAAGGCTAAGACTGAACAGTAGTTTTATGTTTGGGTTTAGCTCTTCTTGGAGTTCATGTAGGACACAGCCCGGGACACTGTCTGGTCCCATTGATGCTGTGTTTTTTGCTTTGGAGAGGGCAGCTCTTACTTGAGCATCTGAGATGTCGGGGGGCAGCACTCTGCTGGGATAAATATTTGCCCTTTTGGTGGAGGGGGGGGGGAGTTTGAGCTGAACCTGTCAGCTAGGATGTTGGCAATGTCTGTGGGTTCGGTGTATTTTTTGTCATTTTGAACTAATTCTGAGCATATCTGGGAATTCCCACCCAGGTTCCTAACATAACTAAAGAAAGCCTTGTGATTATCCTTAGTGTCCTGTGCAATTTTTCTCTCAAAGATGGCCTTAGACGATTTTATGAGTGCCCGTAGTTTTTTGCTAATACTGATCAGAGATGCCTTCCCTTTTTGGGATTTTGCTCTATCATGTAGTAGCTTCCTCCTTCTATTGTATAGTTTGTTTATGGCTGGGGTCCACCAGACAGGACATCTGCCTTTGGAGGATTGGGTCTTGGTTTTATTTGGGATTGCATGATCCATGCATTCCTGAAGGTGTTCATAGAATGCGTTTATAAAGGATTCTGCGGTCTGGGCCGTATTTTCCACAGGCCCGGGGGCTTTGAAGGATTCCACTTCGGTTTTGAGGAGTGTGAAATTTGCTTTAGAGAAGTTTTTCACTGTGGTTTTCAGGGCAGGGGGTGGAGTCGGGATGTGAATATCCAGTGAGATTAGTTTATGGTCTGATCTTACCAGTGAGGGATGCACTTCTGGTCTGGAGCATAGAGTCCCCATGTTGGTGATGATCAGGTCCAGTATGTTTTCCCCTCTTGTGGGAGTGGTAACAAGTTGTTCCATAGCATTTGAGTTTATAAATTCTAGGAACCTTTGGGCTAGGGTGTTGGAGCTAGAGTAATGCTCCCAGTCTATGTTTGGGTAGTTGAAGTCGCCCAATATAATGGTGTTTGGAGAGACCTTCATATTTTCCAGTGTTCTCAGGAAGGCTGAGTGGGGTTCCTGGGTTTGGGAGGGTGGTCTGTAGCAGGCCATAAACTGGAAGGCAGTTTTACCCACTGTTAGTTGCACATGGATAGTCTCTGATGCTTCGTGCTGTGCCACCAACCTGGAGGTGTGGGTATCTTTGTGAATATTGATACTCCCCCTCCTTTTGTGGTACGGTCCAAGTTTTGGGGCCGAAAAGCATGGTATGAGGTATAACCTGGTAGTGCTGGGGTGCTCTCTGGAGCCTTGAACCAGGTTTCTGTTACTGCACAGATATCCATGTTCTCCATGCTAAGGAGAGTTTTGAGTGCATGCATCTTGAGGTTTAGACTTCTGGCATTGAGTAGCATTACTCTTAGTTTCTTATCCCTTGTGATACCTATGGAGGTGGGTTTGCCTTTTGAGCCTTGCCTAAAAAAGGCACTATGGGGGTAGCAAGAGCCTTTGCCAATATCCAAAAGCCCAGGGTTGACAGGTGCAAGCCGTCCCTAGCGAAGCATCGTGGCTTGTCGAGCATGTCATCCCAGGCTGACAGGCATTGGATCCCCTTTGAATGACACCAATACTTAAGCCAATTGTTGAAATTGATCATCTTGTCTTCATATTGTGGCATCATTCTTGGTGAGGGTAAGATGCTACTCAAGGTCAGGGTCATACCGGCCTGGGCTACATGCTCAGAGAGCTCCTCTATGTCTCTTTTCATGTAGTCCAGGGAGGTATGTCTCAGGTCATTCACACCAGCATGGACAATGACTGAGTCATATTTGTACTTGCCTTGGAATGACCTGAGTGCTTGTGTTATGTGGCGGATCCTAGCGCCCAACAGGCAGCTCACCGTGACCTTCTCCTTGTTCAGCCTGGTGAGCGGGACGTCAGTGTGCCTGACGATAGAGTCACCTATTACAAGTGTATCAGGTGTGTTGTTTAGCCTTAAGGACTGTGACTGTTCGGCACACTGGCTTTGTGAGCTATGTGTTGCACATGTTTTGTTTTGGGGTAGCGGTTGCTTGGGTGTCTGCTTTAGAGGTCTCTGCTGCTTAGGCAGATTTTTATTTAGAGCCTCCGAGTATGTTTTTGTGTGTTTATGTGTTTGGTTTGCTGTCGTGGTAGGTCTATGTGAGACTGGAATTGTAGTGAATGTGGTTTCCTTCTTCTCCTGACTGGTTTCGCCAGTACTGAGTTGAGAGAGCTTAGCCTCCAGTATGGCTATATGGTTGCATCACTCACATGTGTTGGAATTTGTTGAAAGGAGGAGAGGGTTGTCTGTGTACATGAGGCAGTTGTAACATTGCCTCAAGATTCCCAGATTCACCAGCTGGACCGGAGAGGAGATTGACAACTGACCTTTGGACATGCTAGAAGAGTATTGGGAATTCCTTTATAATTGAAAAAAGGGCCAATGGGGAACGAGGTACTCAAGGGGAGTTTGTGAGGGTGTAGTGCTTTTAATATTTTAGTGATGACTTATATAATTGCTTTAGTGAGCAAGTGCCAGGTAACTTAAATGCAATGTGTTTCAGGTAATTTAAATGCAAAAACGACAAACAGTAACTTTCTTTCAAGGGAAACAAGGAAATAAGTACAGTAAGCAATGCAGATATCACTAGGGATCCACAGAAGCGCTGAAAAGCCGCATTTTAGGTGGAATTAGTGTTTCAGGGAAATAACAAGTAAACAAACAAGCAGCATACAAATAAAGTTAGATTCAGCAGGCCTGGATCTAGTCTATGCTACAGCAAACAAGGAGTACCAATTTCAGTAAGAAACAGTTCAAATATGAAGGCACTATAAGCCTTTAACCAGAAATTCCCAGCTCAGAAGGACAGAGCCCGACCTCTCCTCCCACAAGAGTGCAGACCACGAACCTTCTTAATGTAAAATAACTAGCCTGAAACCCAAGAGCTTAAACCAGAACTAATACACTTTTAGAATAACAGACACTGAGCCCTCAATCAGCAGTTCCCAACTTAGAAGGATATAAGCTACCTTTCCTGCCACCACAGTCTAGACCACAAACCTTCCTAATGTAAAACAACTGGTCTGAAGCCCAAGTCCTTAATCCAAAAGACTTAGAATGATAGCTACACTTTAATCAAGTTACTACCAAGCAGTAATAAATACAATTGAATACTTTAAAGAATGCATGGATTAGTGCTCAGGTTATACAAACAAAGCTAGATTCAGCAGGCCTGGATCTAGTCTATGCTACAGCAAATAAGGTGTACCAATTTCAGTAAGAAGCAGTTTAGATATGCAGGCACTATAAGCCTTTAACCAGAAATTCCCAGCTAGAAGGGCAGAGTCCAGCCTCTCCTCCCACAAGAGTGCAGACCACAAACCCTTTTAATGTAAAATAACTGGCCTGAGGCCCAAGTGCTTAAAATAGAATTAATACACTTTTAGAATAACAGACACTGAGCCCTCAATCAGCAGCTCCCAACTTAGAAGGATGTAAGCTACCTGTCCTGCCACCACAGTGCAGACCACAAACCTTCCCAATGTAAAACAACTGGTCTGAAGCCCAAATGCTTAAACTAAAAGGCTTAGAATAAGTTACACCAAGCAGTAATAAATACAATTGAGTACTTTTAAGATGACGCAAAAGCAAAATAAAGTAGGAAGAAGGTCATAGGCTTTTTCCATGTTGTCCACTTACAGCATATCCCTTTACTCCTTCTGCTTTTTGAAGAAACAAGATGGCCTAGGATGGTGCTGATTTCCTCTAAAAAGCAATTTAAGATGTAAGTGGTTCCATCCAATGCTGTTGAGTCACATCCAGCTATACAACAAAAGGAACAGCCAACACCATCCATAGAATTTACAAGGCATGTAGGGAATAGAAGTAGCTTGCAGGCCTTCCTTTCATATCACACATTCACATCATACGTGTAGTTATAGACGATTCAGTCATTAATTCAACTATTACATAGTTTTGGAATGTGGGAAGAAGCCACAATACCCCCCAATAAAAACACATTGAGAACAAACAGACAACACAGCTGGCTATATATCAAACCAGAGAACTTCTTGCTGTGAAGCACAAATGCTACAAAGTGCACCACTGTGTCACCCAAGTAGGGTGTTCACAGATTTATAATTAGTAGTTGAGCAACTTTGCTCAAGTGTGTGCCCAGTTGCCTATCTGTTGATCTGACAGTTGATATTCAGACTACCTGTGTTTTAACATGGTGTATGAATAGGAGATGGTCAGTAAATAACAGCCATGTTTTTAGCTGTTCAAGTATGATGTGGGGGGTTGGATATGAAATTTCTAGTCTATAAAGATTCTTTTCTTACTGTCTTTCTTTTAAAGTAAGTGTAAAAATGCAGCGTGATATAAATAATAAGACTGAAAGATACTTAAAGAAAAGTGTAGACAAGGGAATTTTAAGTAGAGCTAATTGAGTCAGACCTTCAGGGTCAGGAGGCAGCTGAGAGAAAAGGCTGGAAGAGTGAGTGAAGCATAAATAAGTGATGATGGTAGGAAGAAGTTAGAATGTGAGTTAATAGTAAACCATTACTGTGTGGTGTAAGTACAACCAAGAATCCAGAGGGGAGATTGTAGTAGTTGTTGAGGGAAGTTGGTATGTGTGACACTGTTAATAGCAGGAATCTTTATTAGTGGAAAGTTTCTTTAATTACAAATGACTTCAAGTAAAGGTCTGCATAGTAACCACATATAGAAGTCAACCACAAGAATGGTTAACAAGGGCAGTGTGAGCTAAAGTAATTTACCCAGTGGTTCATATTGATTAATAAGGTCTATGAGGGTGAACAAGAAGTGAAGTATTTTCAGTGGCTATATACCTGGTAGTGCCAAAGGATGGTGAAGGAAAGAAAATGTATATGGAAATCACAAAGGGATCTTGTCTGCGGTGAAAGCTATGAGTGAGAGATGACAAATTAAAATCTAGAAAATGTGATAACCAAACTAAGAGTAATATAGAGAGAATGATTTAAAACAGGCATGGGCAAACTACGGCCCGGAAGCCACATGCGGCCCATTAAACGTTTTGATTCGGCCCGCCAAACTTGAAAAAATTTAATAAATTAACCTTGTTAATGTTTTATTTCCCCTGCAATTCTGATGTTTCCTCACTAGATGGCGCACTCTAGATATATTGGCTTTGTTGAGGTGAAGCGTAGGCCTATTACTCCACGTTTGCACTTTACCCTTTGACCCACCGCCCCTCTATGAAGATGAGCAGACCCAAGAAAAGGAAAGTGGACAGAGAATGTCGAGTGTTCAATAAGGAGTGGACAACTAAATATTTTTTCACTGAACACCGATCATCTGCTGTTTGCCTGATATGCCAAGAAACTGTGGCGGTTTTAAAGAGTATAATATTAGCCGTCACTTTGCCACAAAGCACGCTAATTATGCTAGCAAGCTCTCAACAAAAGAACAGGAAGCTGCTGCTGAGAAGGTGGCAGCTAATTTGAAGGCTCAGCAAAGTTTTTTTCACCGTCAAACTGCCATTCAAGAGTCAAGTACCAAGGCCAGTTTTATGCTTTCATTCAAAATAGCAAAGGCCAGCAAACCACTGTCTGAGGGCGAGTTTTTAAAAGAATGTATGGTAGAGACAGCAGGTATTTTGTGCCCGGAGACCAAAGACAAATTTGAGAAAATCAGTTTATCACGGCGGACAGTGACTCGCGAAAAGCGCAGATGATGTTGGCTTTGTTCGGCTCTACCTTCGTGTGTGAACAGACCTTCAGCGTCATGAACATCAACAAAGCCAGCCACAGATCCAAGTTAACAGACCTACACCTCAGATCCATCCTGAGAATCGCCACAACAAAACTAACTCCAGACTTTGATGCGCTGGCTAAAAAAGGAGACCAACAACACTGCTCCCATTAAAATGTGTGTGTCTCCGTGATATGCACGTTGTTAAAATAAACAGTGTGCGCAGATCAAATATAATGCTTCACAGACTGACTTGCTGCAACTGTTTCGTCCTTGCACTGGTCATTGTTGACTTTTGGCACCGGGGAAACAAATTGAATAAAAGGAACAGGACAAGTACATCTGCATCTCCTACCGTTTTTGAAAAAAAAGACAGTCAGGAGGAGAGTGATGGTGATATCCTGAAGGATAACAGAACTTTCAGTGCTTTAAAATAAATGGTCATTTATTTGATTTTCAGTGTTTAAAGACTCATTTCGAA
This sequence comes from Protopterus annectens, assembly GCF_019279795.1. Lineage (NCBI taxonomy): Eukaryota > Metazoa > Chordata > Ceratodontiformes > Protopteridae > Protopterus > Protopterus annectens. The sequence continues at coordinate 406,602,573 of NC_056738.1, forward strand.
GTCAGAGATTTTATTGTAATGCTTTTCTTCATTTTCATTGGAAATTAAAGCACATGTTTTCTCCATATCCCAAGATGTGTATTTTTCCCCCAATGAGGTGATGTTTTCAAAGCATGCCATCTATCTGCTCCTGTTCCGGCCCCTTTGTCAAATGTTAGAACTCAATGTGGCCCATGAATCAAAAAGTTTGCCCACCCCTGATTTAAAAGATTAATAATATAAAATTTAGTGCTGTGATAGCTCGCTGTAAGCAAATATGTTTTTATAAAATATAATGTGATTGGTAAGTGCATCATGAGACCTAGTGTGAATTGTATCAACACAGATTTGGCAATACTTCTCAACTGATCAGATTTTTGCAGAATGTCCAGATTTTTGCCTCATATTTTTCATCTGTTCCTAATAAAACTTGTGGTTTTCTGACAAATCAATAATGACTGAATGTACTAAATGACAGACATTTGAGGTTCAGACTTCATCTTCTACAGAAAATGCATGATAACGCAAAACCTTATAATCTAGCAATTTTGTAAGTTTGTAAGAGCAATATTTAAAATGTGTCCATATTTTTGGGTCTTTGTCACGCTAGTATTTTTGGCTTGTACTAAGAGGTTGAAAGGCATGGCTTTGCCTGTGTATGCCCAACATACTTGTGGGGAGATTAACCGCCACAGCAAAGCAGCAGCAAAAGAGTTGTATTCCCCCTCTGCTATTTTGTACTTTTTAATTTTGAAATAAACAGAAATATGTTTTGCTTATGTTTTCTGGGGGTCTTTCCCCTTGGGTCTCCACTGAAAATGGGTTGTTTGCTATCAATGCAATGCAATGCAAATAGTTAATAACCTTTTCATTGTACAATTATTTTGTATTGTGATTGTTATTTAATATTTGTATGTTGTCACTTTATCTTTGTTTATGTTTACTGGGACTTTCCCCTCAGGTCTCCACTGAAAATAGGTTTGTTTGCAAACTCAGTTGGACTAACCTGATTAACAAATGTGAAATTAATAAAGAAATAGTACTTATATTGGGAAGAGAGGCATAACACTATAAAATGAGTGCCTTAAACTTTCAGTTCTGTTGTGATACCGCTAGCTACATTGTTTTTTTTTTTTGTTTGTTTGTTTGTTTTTTTTTTTATTCGCATCACTCGGGATTACTTTATTTAGCTGTTATGCACTTAGTACTGTATTCTGAAGTAAGCAGAGATAAATGCTAGCTTAAAACAAGTAACACATACTAATATCTAGCTCTGTAATATCCTTTTTAGTGGGTATTTCTATTAGAAAACCTGAACTCCAGTTGACAGTGACTACAGTTTCTTCAGAACATTGCCTTGTTATATGCACTTTTCATAGTTACTCTATCGTGTTACATATGTGCAGTAGAACAGCTAAAGCACAACGCAGCATCACATTAGAAACTTTTTAATAAGACCAGAAGGCTATTTTCCTAACTCTGAGCTCCACTAATTGCACAAATCTGCAATATGCCAAGCTCTTTCATTCAGTACTGCTTCATTTTTTTCTGAAAGATGAATACATTAAAAAGCACCTTGGAGACCAAATATTGTACTGTAGATTGCACAAATGTATGATCCATCCATCCATGTTTTACAAGTCATATCTGATTTCTATAACAACCACAACAACAGCTGCCACCATCAACAGAGTTAGGGAACAGAAACAGATTGTCAGGCCATTCTTCTGCATCTGACGCACACACACACACACACACACACACACACACACACACACACACACACACACACACACACACACACACACACACACACACACACACACACACACACAATACACAGTGGGACAATTTAGAGATGCCAATTCACCTAAAACATGTCTTTGGGAGATGAGAGGAAACCAGATTACCTGTTGAGAATACATCCAAGGAAAACATGCAGACTCTGCACAGAAGTCAAAGTCATAAGAAACATTATTGTCATTTAGGTCTACACAAGTGTAGATTAAATGAGATTCTGTGCAATCAGCTCATCATGGGACCGACAAAAAAGAAATCACATACATAGAAAGTCATAATTTAAAACAACATATAATATTACTACCACCATCTTATAAATCAACTCTACACTTAAGTGTATACCTACATATGGTTACTGCCTAGAAGCTGTAGTTTTATTGGCCATTTTGGGTCAATTCTAAACTCCTTGATCTCTCTCTCTCTCTCTCTCTCTCTCTGTCTTAAAACCCTGCAACTCTCTTTTTGCGTGGTCTTGCGCACAGAGCAGCGTCGGGCAGCACCGCCTATCCCGGCTCCACAAAGTCTGCTCTTCACTTTTTCCCTTAGAACTGCTCTAAATCTCTAATTAAGCACTCTATTTTCATTCTAAAGCCCTGCACTTGTTCGTATAAGTAATCTCATAGGTAAACACAAACTAAAGCACTACATCCTCTTATACTCCTTCTAAGCACTTGCTCCCTATTGGTTCTTTCTGATCAGTCATTAAGTATGTATGTGTATTTCTGCTTTTCCCGGTTAGGGGTCGCCACAGCGGAACTCCGGTCCGCTAATGATTGGTAGTTGATTTTTACATGCCGAGTTACCAGCCCTGATGCACAACCTTCAACGAAGGTACGCCCATTCACACATGTCTCCACGCAGAAAATGCTCTCGCTGAGAATCAAACCTGACAGCGTCTTACTGTGAGGCGACAACGCTACCGCAGCACCACCATCAGTCAATAAGTAGTTCCCTATATTATTCAGGCATGTCCAAAGGTCAGTTTCGAGTTTACTCTCCAGTCTAGCTGGTGAATCTGGGAATCTTGAGGCAATGTTACAACTGCCTTATGTATTCAGACCACCCTCTCCTCCTCCCAACAAGCTCAAATATATGTGAGAGATGCAACTATATAGCCAAACTGGAAGCTAAGCTCTCTCAACCCAGTACTGGCACAGCCTGTCAGGAGGAGAAGGTAACCACACACACCACAAATCCAATCTCTCATAGACCTATTGCATCAGCAAACCAAACACATAAACACACAAAAACATACTCGGAGGCTCTAAATAAAAATCTGCCTAAGCAGCAGAGACCTCCAAAGCAGACATCCAAGCAACACCTACCACAAAACAATATCCACGTAGCACATAGCTCACAAAGTCAGTGTGCCACACAGTCACAGCCCTTAAGGCTAAACAACACACCTAATACACTTGTAATAGGTGACTCTATTGTCAGACACACTGACGTCCCACTCACCAGGCTGAACAAGGAGAAGGTTACTGTAAGCTGCCTGTCAGGTGCCAGGATCCGCCACATAACACAAGCACTCAGATCACTCCAAAGCAAATACAAATATGACTCCATCATTGTCCATGCTGGTGTGAATGACCTGAGACGTACCTCCCTGGACTACATGAAAAAAGATGTACAGGAGCTCTTTGATCATGTAGCCCAGGCTGGTATGACCCTGACCTTAAGTAGCATCTTACCCTCACCAAGAATGATGCCACAGTATAAAGACAAAATGATCAATTTTAACAATTGGCTAAAGTATTGGTGTTATTCAAAGGGGATCCAGTGTCTGTCAGCCTGGGATGACATGCTCGACAAGCCACGTTGCTTCGCTAGGGACGGCTTGCACCTGTCACCCCTGGGTTTTTGAATACTGGCAAAAGCTGTTGCCTCCCTCATAGTGCCTTTTTTAGGCAAGGCTCAAAGACAAACCCATCCCCATAGACAACACAAGGAAAAAAACTAAGGGTAATGCTGCTAAACGCCAGAAGTCTAAACCTCAAGATGCATGCACTGGAGACTCTCCTCAGTATGGAGAATATCGATATCTGTGCAGTAACAGAAACCTGATTCAAGGCTCCCGAGAGCACCCCAGCACTAACAGTTTATACTTCATACTATGCTTTCCGGCCCCAAAACTCGGACCATATCACAAAAGGAGGGGGAGTATCCATATTTATCAAAGATACCCACACCTCCAGGTTAGTGGCACTGCACGAAGCATCGGAGACCATCCATGTGCAACTAACAGTGGGAAAAATTGCCTTTCAGTTTGTAGCCTGCTACAGACCACCCTCCCAAACACAGGAACCTCACTCGGCTTTCCTGAGAACACTGGAGAATATGAAGGTCTCTCCAAACACTATTATACTGGGTGACTTCAACTACCCAATCATCGACTGGGAAAACTACTCAAGCCCAAACACCCTCGCCCAATGGTTCCTAGAATTTATAAACTCAAATGCTATGGAACAATTGGTCACCACTCCCACAAGAGGGGAAAACATATTGGATCTGGTCATCACCAACATGGGGTCTCTATGTTCCACACCAGAGGTATACCCCTCATTGGTAAGATCAGACCATAAACAAATCTCACTGGACATCCATATTCTGTCCTCACCCATAGCCAAGGAAACCACGGTGAAGAACATCTCAAAAGCAAACTTCTCACTTCTCAAAACTGAGGTGGAATCCTTCAAAGCCCCCGGGCCAGTGGAAAATATGGCCCAAAATGCAGAATCCTTTACAAAAGCATTCTATGGACACCTACAGGAATGCATGGAGCATGCTATCCCAAATAAAACCAAGACTCGCTCCTCCAAAGGCAGGAAACCTGTCTGGTGGACCCCATCCATAAATAAGCTATACAACAGAAGGAGAAATCTACTACATGACAGAGCAAAATCCCAAAAAGGGAAGGTGTCACTGATCAGTACTAGCAAGAAACTACGAGCCCTCATAAAATCATCTAAGGCCAGCTTCGAAAGAAAAATTGCACAAGACACTAAAGATAATCACAAGGCCTTCTTTAGTTATGTCAGAAACCTGGGAGGCAACTCTCAGATATGCTCTGAGTTGGTGCAAAATGACAAAAAATACACTGAACCCACAGGCATTGCCAACATCCTGGCAGAAAGGTTCAGTGCAAACTTCTCTCCCCCTTCCCCCCCCCAAAAGAGCAAATGTCTATCCCAACAAAGTGTAGCCTTCCTGAGATCACAGATGTACAGGTGAGAGCTGCCCTCTCCAAAGCAAAAAACACAGCATCAATGGGACCAGATGGTGTCCCGGGCTGTGTCTTACATGAGCTCCAAGAAGAACTAAACCCTCATATAAAGTCACTGTTCAATCTCAGCCTTACTACAGGATATGTACCCAAGAAATGGCGTACAACAACAGTGGTCCCACACCACAAAGGTGGTGCCACAACATACCCCGGAAACTATCGCCCTATAAGCCTGACTAGCCTGGTCTACAAAGCTATGGAGCGTATCATCATGGAAATCATAAACAAAGACATTGGGAACCTCCAGACACTGGATCCTACCCAATTTGGCTTCGTTAAGGGCAGATCTTGCCTCTTGAACCTGGTCGACTTCTTTGAAACAGTTACCAAAGCCATAGATGAAGGGAAGGTAGTCCACACAGCCTACCTGGACCTTGCAAAAGCCTTCGACACAATACCCCACTCGGGCATCATAAATAAACTCACCAGCTTAAATATCAACCTCTATGTCACAAGATGAGTTGCAAACTGGCTCAGGGATAGAACCCACATGGTCAGAATAGCAGGTGCCATGTCAGACTCTAAACCAGTTACAAGTGATGTCCCACAAGGCTCAGTCCTGGGACCTCTCTTGTTCGGTATATATTTCTCCGAGGTACAGGCTAACATGGGTGGACTATGGCTGACCAAGTTCGCAGATGACTGCAAACTGGGTGCTGTAATCGACTCTCCGGCTGACACAAGTATCCTCCAAAAGGGTCTCACAGAGACGGATAACTAGTGCCAGAGCCATGGCCTAAAGCTAAATGCCAAAAAGTGCATAGTCATCCCCTTTGGGAAAAACAAAGTGCCCACAAATTACCACATAGGTGGTAAGGTGGTATTCCATTAAGTATGGAAGAAGTAATTAGGGACTTGGGGACCCAAGTAGATAGCAATCTCTCCTTTGACAATCACATTGCCAAAGTGGTTAGAAAGACCTTCTATATAGCCCACCTTATCATGAAAGGGTTCACATCTAGATCAAGAGAGGTTATTGTGCCCCTCTACTCATCACTTATCAGGCCCATAATTGAGTACAATGCCCCGTTTGGGATGTACCTTACCCGATACCTTCAGCAACTGGAAAGACCCCAAAAGTATCTCACCAAGAGGATCAAGGGGCTCAAACAGATGCCCTGTGCAGTTCAGCTAAAGAAACTCCAGCTCTACTCAGTTGCATACCACCTACTCAGAGGCGATCTGTGTCTGACGTATAAAGCCATGTCCATCCCAGAATTAATGGACATGCTTCACCTCAGGAAATCTAAATCTCTTAGAGCTACACGCTCCAGGGACTTTTACCTCAGCACAGAAAAAAATAGGACATGCTAGAGGGACAGATTCATATCCCAGAGGATCCCCTCACTCTGGAACAAAATCCCAATCCATGTTAGGCAGAGCCCCTCACTGACCCTCTTCAAGAGAAATCTTGACGAGTGGATGGGAGATCGTAAGTTTACCCCTGGGATCTCTTCTGTGTCCCTGCTTGACAGAGGTACAGTAAACTAACCTTAAAAGGGCTACCTTCTGTGACCTACTATGCAGAGGCACAGTCAACTAATCTAAAAGGGTGGCGAAAGCCAAACACACTCTGGCTAGGCTTATAAATGCCCTAGGGCAGATAGCCTAGTATCAACCTATGAACCTATATATTCCTAAAAATACACCCTTGTTAAGATACTAAAAATACACATATAGCAGCAAGGTTCAACTATAGCATTGCACATGAACAATGTACTACATTATGGTTGAACAAGCACATAGCAGTAGCAGCTGATGAAAAAATATTGCACCTGGGTTAGTAGTATAAATTATAATGGTTGGCTGGGCTTAATAAATAATAGATAAAATAATATTGCATAGTGAATGGGAAGTCCCAACTTCCTGACCTGTCAGTGATCAGACCTAATGTTGGAATTAAGAAGTCTGGTCACCTTCAGATAAAAACTGTCTTTAAATCTAGTTGTCCTGCATTGAATAATGTGGTATCTTTTACCTGATGACAGGCTCATAAACAGACTGTTTGCAGGATGAGTTGCATCATTTAGTATTTTGAAGACACCCCAGCTGAAAATCAAACCAGAGAACCTCTTGCTATGAGGTGACAATGCTACTCACTGCTTTACTGTGCTGCCCAAACATGTGATGCAATTACCTGATTTAAAAATAAGCCACACAAACTTAAAAATAGAATCACGATGAATTATCGTGGCTCTGGCTGATAAAACTGATATTAATAAAATAGTCAATAAAATATTGTACAGTTGACACATTAGTGGATGTGTACCTAATAAAATCAATTACATAAGAATGGAAAGCCAAAAAGCAGTAAAATAGATCTTCAGTAAAACATGTTTTGAAGGAGGTGACCCCTGTTGATGTGGGGTACTGTACCCCCATACCCTACACAATGAATATATTACTCCACGGCAGCACAAATTTGGAGAAAAGGAGTAGTTAGCCTTAGGTAAAAAATGGACTTTCTCTTTATTCTGAGTTGGTGCGACCATGGTGTTGATAAGAGTTCTCATAAGGAGGGTCTAGCAAAGTCTTGATCTGATATAGTTCATTGTTTCAGTGTTATCAAATGCAGACTTTGCTAGAACAGATAATAAACTAGAAATTAACAAAAAACACACAATATCCCATCACGCTTTCCTTGAAAAGACTATCCTTGGGATTATGAAACAAATAGCTCAATATGGTAGGCAAAATAATGCAATTAGCAGCCACAAGCAGGGTGTGGGAATTTCAAAGATACAACCACACAATGCTGTGACATATCACTCCCAGTGTTCTATGCAAATAAATGTATAATGAGATGGAAGTGATCATTATTATTAAAGTAAGGGTCATTGAGAATGCAAATAAGGATAAACAATATGGGAGTATGATTTAGAAATATATAAAACAGAGAAATAAGATGCAACCACTAGAGTAGCTATTCTAAGAAAATCCTGGTGTTCACAGACTAAGAAAACATGTTAGGGGTACCAGCAGCTTTAGCACATTTTATAATGTATAAGACTAGCCTTGCAACTAGTAGCCACAGAGGTGTGGACTGTCACCTACTGCACTAGTGAGGCATCCAACCACGCCTAACATTTCATCCCGTTATGACATAAAAATAGTGGACTGCTACCATGTGGACAAAGCCACCATGCAGGAGATGGTAGAGATATGTCTCCCTTATATGCAGACTCATGGAATGCTTGGAATATCCATTCCTGTGGACACCAAGCTGTGCATGTAGGTTTAAGAATACTTGTTACAAAAACCTTCCAGTGACCAACAGATCTGCCTCAAAATACTACACCACTTTCTTGATGCCATGCTACAGAATGTGGAAGAGCATATGTAGTTCCCATGCACCATAGAGGAGAAAAGGAATACCATGTGGGCATTTTATGAAATAAGCCATGTCCATGAGGCACTGAGAGCCACTGACTGTACCCACATTGCCATTGTGATCCCACCTAGGGAACAGGGATGGTGGTATATTGACCAAAAGCGATTCCATTCTATCAACTGCCAATGGTCTGTTATGTACAGGGTATAATATGCAACATACAAAGCTCTCATATCTAGCTTATGTCTGACTTAAATGCATGATTATGCAGGCTGATTTCTCCCAGGGATATCTTATTGGTGATGCTGGACATGCCCCAGAACCATGGATAATGACACTGATAAGAAACTCACAGATCCTGGCAGAAACTGTATACAGCACTGTCCTATCACAGACCAAAACACTGTGGAATGTGTGTTTGGGTTGATAAAGTCCCACCTCTACTGTCTCGAGATCTCTGGTGGTGCCCTGCAGTACAATCCTGAAGCATGTAGTAAAATATCAGCTGTGTGTGCAGTATTATGCAACATGTTGGTGTGTAAACAAACAGAGCAGTGGGCCGACATTTGGGAAGAGGAAGTCCTGGAGTCAACACTGGAGGAGGTGTCTGTCAAGGAGCCCATGGAGGACCTGGCTGTAGGTGATGACCATGTGAAGTAGAGGTGAGAATAGTACACTGTGATACTGTCACACTGACTAAGAGGCAATGTTTGTTTCACAAATATTCGTCAGCTTAGATATAACATATAGTAACAGTACTACATCCAGGTTATACTATACTATTCATGGACTGGCCACACTGTGCATCAGACACAGGCTATGCTGGTGACAGAGCACTGAGGGCAGTGCATGGTTGACATCATATACATAGACAGGGAAGAGCACAGAGGTAGGTGTTAGAACCAGGTATTGTGTCTGGGAATACTGGTGTGAGTATGTGTTTTTTAAGCTATTCATTTCAACGGAGTCTTGAATACTGGTCAGGAAAGGGGGTAGTATCTCCAGTGTGTTGTACCTGTGCAGAGTTGGGTGGTGTTGATGGGTGTATGTGGGTGTGTGTGGACATACAGTAGATCCTGAAAAGGATGCTGCACTGTGCTGGAATCTGATGGACAGGTCTAGGACACCTGCAGAAGTTATCCTCACCATCTGTTTATGTTCTGATCCACAGGGGCAACCTCTCCAGGGATTGTCACTGTCATAATGCATAGCATGCAGAGAGGACTCAGTGTTATTTAAGGGTGAATGGTATGATATGTTATGGCTGGCTTTGACATAAGTTCATAAATTAGTACAAGACTAACTGTCCTTGGGGCCATTCTGAGCCCATCCAATTACTCCATGTGAGAATCAAACCCTGTATCTTGTACTTATAAGGTGAACACCTTAACCACTATGCCAACCTCCCACCCATTCACTATGTCAGCATTCCACCCTTTCAATTAGTAATAGGATAACTGGCCTTGTAAGCCACTCCAAGCCCAGCCAATTACTCTATGTGAAAATTAAACCCTGCACCTTGTGCCTGTAAGGTGAACACTTTAACCACTGTACCAGCCTCCCACCCTTTTATGAACATCCCATTCATGTCTGCATCCAAGGTGCTCTGCACTGTCCACCTCACTGGCTGGATGTGTGGATATGGTGGCACTGTGGGACCTAGACTGTGTCACCATCTGCCATGATGGACTGCAAAGCACAGCATTGAGAATGGTAATGGTTATGATATGCAGCCACACAAGAACATTTGCAGCACACAGGATCCCTATTCTTACTTTCAAAAATGCTGCACAAATGAGCTGGGTCTTCTCGGAAGTTATCGCACAGACATGTAATACACCAATCAGCTCTACTATGACTGCAGTAGTATCAAATATCTCTGTATAATGGCCTTGCACATATGCTGTGTAGTGACTATGATGGCACTCAGTTAATAAAGGTGGCAGTATCCATGGCATTGCCCACAACCAGTATGCAATCCCCAGCTTTCCTCCCCATGCTTAAGAGAGCTACCCACAACCAAGGATGTCTCTGTCAAAGAGGAAGACAGTGCACCCTGAGCTGATGTATCAAACAGCCTCAGTCATTTCTTGGAATTCTGGGATTGACAGGAGGGTTGTACAGGTATGGGAACAGTATCCAAGAATGGGGGAGGGATATGCCCCTTACAATGCCAAAGTCTAGCACTCCCACTATGACACCAGACTGCACTGGGCTGTGGCAGCTATTATCAACAGACTTAGACAGTTCTCCAGCATCAGACATACCAATATGGTGAAAGAACTTGGCACTGAGACACCTGTGAAAACACACAATCAACCCAATTGTATTAATGCACTCTTCTCAAACACTCAAGTCCCATTGATGGTACAGCTACAAAACAGGTGACATGCAAAGTCTATAGGCCACATACCTTGTGCAGACTGATATTCTTTCTGAAATCTCAATGTGTCTATCAGAACAAAATAAATATACTCATCAGGTGGCTTGATCTGAATCAAGCTTTTTACACTGCATGTTATACATGTTTGGTAATACCCACCAGTGGCATTGCCAAATGACATCTAAGTGGCTCAGAGAAGCTCTGTACCAAGGCTAAGTCCTCCACTAGGAATGAGAGACCTGTCATGCCTTCCACGCAGAGATGTCAGGAACTCCTCCATGTCCATTAATGGTGATTTCTCAACAGACCAGTGGCCCTTTGTCCCTCTGCCAGGCAGATTGCTTTTATCTATGCATGGCAGTGATGTCAGTGACCCTTTAGTGTACTTGATCATGTGTTCCATTATGGCCACTGACTGCATTCACCTGGTCAATGAGATCCCACAAGAGATGCTTTTGAAAGCCATGATATCTCCTATTGATTAGGAGCATCTGCCTTCATGGATAGCCTGCAAGAGAAAGTCCTTCACACCAAGCAGCTTTAATCTGCAATACAGGCCCTGTTGAAATACAAGGATATCTAGAATATGCCATGTCTGTATTTGTGTTTGTTTGTTTGTTTGTTTGTTTGTTTGTTTGTTTGTTTGTTTGTTTGTTTGTTTGTTGGTTTGTTGGTTTGTTGGTTTGTTGGTTTGTTGGTTTGTTTGTTTAGCTGCCCCTGCTTCCATCCCTAACCTTTCCCCTTACATCCTTCCCCATCTACCTCTTTCTCCCTCTCCACACTCCCATGCTTTCCTTCCCTGCATCCTGCTGTATAGGTTCATAGGTTTATACTAGGCTATCTGCCCTAAGGCATTTATAAGCCTAGCCCAAAGTTTTGTTGTGTTTGCTCTTCTCCCTCTTTGACTATGCCATACTCCCATGTTCTCCTTCTTTATATGAATAAAGCTGATAAGACTTTGCTAGAAGCACACATTAAGGCTTTCAGCACTTCTAATAGTGCCATGAAGTTGCACTAGTGAACTTGCATACTTGTGTACATGCTACATGCACACTACTGCAGTTTGTGAATTTTGTAATTACAGTCATGGTACATTCATGTTTACAGCAGTGTGATTTACATGAGTGGATTTCTCAATTTCTTGATTGTCATGGTGCTAAAAATTAACAATTACCTTAGACTTGCATTGTGCTAGTTGTCATCATTATTTTAGCTATACCAAGGCCATGTTAGGCATGTATCTGAATCCCAGTGAAAATGTTTTGTTAGGGCACTGTGTAACCAAACATTGCTTATGTTTTGAGAGGAGCACTAGTTTATGAAAGTATATACTGTGTTAAAGCACTGTCAGTAGCTGAACTCTGTTAAAATGTTGAAATAGTCATTTACTGTACTTCTCAGGTGATTAGATGAGCTTCTGCCATAGTAAGTTCTGAATACATTTATAAACCCAGGCCTGAATTAAAAAATGTCACTGTGAGTTGTACATGAGGTATAAACCTTGCAGTAACTATTTTTGTATTCAGAGACAGCCTTGCCACAGTGCTTTTGCACAAAGACATGTAGCTCCACAGTGGGCTGTCTCTGCAGCTGTGCCAGATGCTAATGAAGCATTCTGGAGGAGAGGCATATGCTAATCGGCCATATGACTACCCCGGAACCACTAGCAGTGAGGCATTTACTCAGCTAAGCAATTCAGACAATCACTCAGTTGTGTAAATTGGCATGGCTGCTGTTGACTGTGAGTAGTAATGAACACAACCAAATGGTTGTGCTCATCCATCACGGTAGTGGTAAGTGCTGGTGAGTTTAGCAGTCAAGTAGTGGTAGGACGAGTGGGTGAGTGACTGACTATATGTGGATGGATGCTTCTGTCTGAGAGGTTGCAGTAGGGAGGGGGGGTTAGTGAGGAGGATAAATAGAGGTGTGTGGGTGTGTGTGTCTGTGTGTGTGTGTGTGTGTGTGTGTGTGTGTGTGTGTGTGTGTGTGTGTGCGTGCGTGCGTGCGTGCGTGCGTGTGTGTGTGTGTGTGTGTGTGTGTGTGTGTGTGTTTGCGTTTGTGAGTTTGTGTGTTTATCAGGTGGAGTGGCTGTCATACTTCCATATGCCCTTAACCTAATGAGTAAAGCCTGCAACATTGGGTTGGGGGAAACACTAGCCACCAGGGATAATAATACCAGGTATAACACTAAATACATGGATTTTGTGTGCACCATTAGCCACCAGGTATAACTCTAAATATGTGGATCAGGGGAACATCAGCAACCAGGGATAACTTTAAATGCCAGGTATAACACTAAATATGTGGATTTTGTGTGTACCATTAGCCCCCAGGTATAACTCTAAATATGTGGATCAGGGGGAACATCAGCAACCAGGGATAACTTTAAATACCATGTTAACAGTAAATATGTGGATTTTGTGTGTACCATTAGCCACCATGTATAACTCAAAATGTGTGGATCAGAGGGAACATCAGCAACCAGGGCTAACTTTATATCATGTGCCTTAACAGCACTTAAAAATAACCGGGATAGGAGAGGAAACACAAGGCACCAGGGGGAACACTTTAACAATGTGTCTTAAAAAAAGAAAGATGGTTTAGGTTGGGGAAGATCACCAGAGACCAGCAATAATATGAATAGCATGCTGTAAAAGCACTGAAAAAGATTCAAATCCTGCACCTTCTGGCCTATGCCACAACTAGATACCAGGGTTTTAATATAAATAATACTAAAAAAAGTTAATTACATAAGAAGGAAAAGGGTTTTGAACCATGCATCCTTGCCACAGGGCATATGAGCATTAACCCACTGCACTATCTGAGAAGTTAGTGCAGGAAGGGTTTTTTTTTTTACAGATACTGAGGATCACAGACATTATTCTCTGTTTGTAACAGTTTGCAAGTTAGGAGAGAGAAAGATGGGGAACTGAAAGCATGCTTCTCACCTTCATAAAACAAGAAATGTACACAAAGCCAACGGACAGTGAGACAAAGACCCTGAGATGGATTTTAGTTCTTCTTATAAATTTGCTTGAATAACAGCTGTTGCACCAGCATACATTTACTGAAGGTTATGGAGTGTGAAACTTGAAGGCCTGCCATTAATAACTGGACTGTAGCCATCCATGATTTAAAAGGGCAGGAAAAGTGAGACATTGGGGATGTTCTGACAATGTAATGACAGGTATGTGGTATGTGGTGTGTATGTTTGTATTGTTTGTATATACATTCTTTTAACATATTTTAGTTTTACCTATGTAAAACCCAGTACAATGACAGCATTGGGCTAAATAAAATAACCCATTTAGTGTTGCATTTGAAAAAATCCTTTAGTATTAATAAGTATATTTTCAACTGTTACACTGTATGTTACCAGAATATTGTTACACTGGCTACAGCTCCTATAGCTGTATATACCATATTTTTCTTGTTGTTGTAGCCCACCGGGTTGTTTCCTTTTTCAAAAAAGTCCTTAAGAAACCTCCCTTGTTTATACACTATATGGGGCTTTAACCCAGACATGTTGAACAACTCAGAGTTATTCCTAAACAATGCCCAGTTTTTGTCAGTGGTATTGACAATCATGGGACTGACAATGCAGAAAGGAGTGACAAATGCTCTAGAGAAACTAAGTATACCAGATGGACTGTAGTATACCAACACTATTCTTGTTAACTACAATTTCATTAGTATCCATAATTTTCAAACTATTATTCTCATTACTTATCAAATAACTTCATCTAAAATAGGTTTAATAAAGGAAGAATGGTGCCCCCTCCTCAGAAATATCCCCCTTAGTTTACGACATTCTAAAACAAAAATGTTGTAACTGAATACCATTCTGGCCAACGTAATAAGGTGGCCTTTAATCACAACATTCTTTTTGGTGTTTCTAGTGGCAAATACTAAAATGAAAGAATGAATTAGAATAAGTGGGCTTCCTGAAAACATTTAACATTTGGTAGGAGCCTCTGTTGGTCATAATCTTTCTTATAGGTTCATAGGTAGGTACTAGGCTATCGGCCCTAAGGCCCATACAAGCCTAGCCAAAAAATGTACCCTGGCTTTCGCCACCCAAGAAAATTATTTTCCTCTGCCACTGTTGAGCAGAGCCACAGAAGTGATCCCCGGGGTGAATTTGCCATTTCCCATCCAATCATCAAGATTTTTCCTGAAGAGTGCTAATGAGGAGCTATGTTTGACATAGATAGGCAGTCTGTTCCAGAGTATGGGAAGTCTCTGGGACAGGAATCTATCCCTCCAGCATGTTCTGCTTATTGTGGTGACAAGGTTTAGGTCCTTAGAGCATGTAGCTCGGAGGGATTGGGATTTCTTTAAGTGGAGCATGTCCAACAGCTCTGGGTTTGACATAGCTTTGTATGTTAGGCAGAGATCTCCCCTGAGTAGGCGATATGTCTTAACATCTAAGTAGTTAATACAGTCTTGCCTTATGGTGTAAGTAAATTGAAAAAGACTAGTGGTAGAATTAATGTATTCAATTAATTCATGTATCCTAGTAACTGAGTCCACCCAAAATATCGTCCAAGTATTAGGTTTATAATGCCCACAAATCCACTGTTAAATACAATCTTTGTTTCCCATTGTGACGTCACTACATTAGCCAATCTTTTTTTTTTAATTGTGGTTATTTAGTTGATGTATTATAATGACCTAAGGTCATTTTAGGTTTTAATTAATCAACTATTTCTATGTAATTTTTACAAGTGGAGTAGATCTCTTTAAAAAAATTGATGTTATGTTGTCCATCTCGCCTTCCTTCTTTCTGGTTGGGTTCAGAGCTGATCTTGGCTCCGACTCGGCCACTTCTAAAACTCAAAGAGTCCTTACTGGCTTGAGGCTAACCCCTTATCCCAGCATGCATAGCGGTAGCTACCCAGATCTCATTTGCTGCTTGCAGTGTCAAGATTGTCTTCTGCTGGCTTAGGCTAAGTAGTCTATTTTTCTGTCAAATTTGCTGTTTGTTCAGGGCTAATTTATTAGTTAGAGTTTAACTGTCTTATTACCCCTATACTCGTTACAGTAGTTATTTTTGCTTATAGGCCATCTTTTCCTCTCAGGCCTGTTTTTTCTGTGTTTTGTCAGCAGCCCATTTTTTTTCAGGGTTGTTATCTTTCCCTTTTTCCCTCCTTGCTTCTTAGGGAAAAAGCCATTTAAGTTAGAGGCTTTCTCCCTTTGAGAGCTTTAGCTTTATCTTTCTTCCCTCTTTAAAAAAAAAAAAATCTCTTTCCTTTATTATGTTTATTATTGTGTGTAATTATGTCTAAAGAGTCTACAAAGCAGTCAGGCTTTAAAAAATGTGAATCGTGTTGCCAAAAAATGTCCCTTATGGATGGGCACATGAGTTGTGTTTACTGTTTAGGTGCAGTCCACCTTCAAGATTCGTGCTCTGTGTGTCATGCCTTTAGTGTGCAAGTGTTGCAGGAAAGGCACAACAAGCTGATCTTGAGAGGGTTGTTAAAACCTCAGGTTGAGGTTGCTTTGGTTACTCAGCCTTAAAATCTGATAATAAACAAGCTTCTTTGCTGGCTCCACTTTCAGTTCGACAAAGGCAAAATCTAAATCTTCGGATCCTTCAGAGCAGATTGCTGGCTCCGAGGATTCCTCTGTTCCGGCGGCTCCATCTGTGGCTTTAGAGTTGTCCCGGACTCATAAGAGGTTGAGGTCTCCTTCCTTGGACCCAGTGAGATCTGTGCCTCAATCACCACTGTTACAATCAGAAGCAGGTAGTCACTGGTCCTTGGCCCACTCCTCTTGATCATCTAGAAGTTTATCGGATGATGATGTGGAGAGAGTGGTGAAGAGGCTACTCAAGACATGGGTATTTGCTCAATTGTTGTCAGTGTCAGCCCAGAAGGAAGTGGCTCCATTGTCCGGTCCAGCCCCTATCTCCGTTCCTCCTCCAACTGCATCCAGTTTGGAGCCTGAGTGCATGGAGATAGTAGTGGTGGAACCATCGGTTCTGATGACCCTTGCTCTGTTTGTTCCAACATTCACTCGACCTCCTCAACAGTCCGCTCCATTGGGCACCAAGAATCCCTCATTGGCTCCGAGGGGGGAAGTGAAATCTTTCCCTTGTCCGACCCCGCTCTCCCTCTCGGAGCTTCAGTGCAGATGAGTTTGGCTCCCACACCTGCCTCGGAGCCATCGCCTTCAGTGTGAAGGAGGTTTCCGGGCTCCTGGGAGCCGGAGCCTCCCTCCATTCCAGACCATGGTACCTTTGAGGTGATGAGGAGTGTGCTGTCCACTGAGATGGCTCTATTGGCTCCATCCCCGTTGATACCTGTGTCTGCCTCGGATCTTTCTCTCCATCCCAAGCGTAGGGAACCTATGCCCCATGACGCCACTCTGGGTGACCCCTCTTCTTCCAAGACATCTCCTGAGCATGCCTCAGAGGAGGTTCCCAGGGAGAAAAAATGTAAGAGGAAACATGTGGATTCCCCTGAGTCTGTCACCTCTGACACAGACTTGGATGACCCAGATGGGTCCCCACAGTCCCCCTTTGAAGATGTCTCATTCTCAGACATTCTGGAGATCCTTAGACAGAGGGGAAACTGGAAGTCCCTTGACCCTTCTGAGGATGAGTCTGTGTACCTGGACGCATTTGGTTTCCAACCTTCCACCTTCTGGGTGTCTTTGCCTTTTGACCCACTTTTGGCTGTCATGAGTCGAAAGGCCTGGAGTCCTCCAGAGTCCATGGAGCCTGTTCCAAGAAGGTCAAACAAGTTTATGACTGCACCAGATGACAAGTCCTTCCTCTCCAAAGGCATGTCAGTTGATGCTATGGTGGTGCCAGCAGCCACCAAGAAGGAACTTGCAGAGACTTCCTCTTCTATCCATCCACCAAACAAGGAGTCTAGAGCCAAGGATAGGTATGGGAAATGTGTTTTCTTTTCAGTGGCCTTTACTCTTCAGTCACTGAACTATTTGATGCATTTTACAAGGCTTCAGAGGGATCTCCTTAAAGAGTTGGGAGATACCCTCCAGGATCCTTCAGCTAAGGGTGCGGCTTCCAAGTTGGCTAACCAGCTAGTGACCCTAACCTCCATTGTCAACTCCTCCATGTGCTTGATTTCTTGCACAGCAGATGGAGTGAGTAGGGCTGCAGACACAGGAGTGGCTCTTTGCAGACATTCCTGGATGCGCCTTTGTCAATTTGTGGAGCCGTTAAAGTCCTCCTTTATGAACGCCCCCTTTGATGGCTTAGCCTTGTTTGGGCCGCAAGTTTGAGAGACTCTTACCAGGGGTGAACATGATGGCAAAACTCTCTCTGCCATAGGAGTCCATCTTTCCACTCCATCCCGGCCTTATCCCAAAGGCCAAAAGAGTGGGAAAATGTGGTTCCATAAATCCCTGGGAGCTTCACCGGACACTCGTGAAGATAATTCCCCCAGAGGCAAAGGGGGAAATAATAACAGGAGATGCCAACCTCGTGGCAGGGGTGGTCTACAACAGGGCGACAGGGATACATTCTCTGCCGGACCCTTTCAGAATCCCTGAAGGATTGCCCAGCTGCTCACCTCTGGAGGCAGTCGGAGGCAGAATTTCACTGTACCCAAGAGCCTGGCAAGATATAACAGAAGACGAATGGGTACAGTGCATAATGTCCAGGGGTTACAAAATTCCCTTATCCCAAGCACCCCAAGAAGTCAAAAATCAACAATCCCAGATTTACCACCCAATCTTTGGGATCAAGCAACCATAGAAGTAAAAACTGTGCTGCAAAAAAGAGCCATTCAGGAAGTCCCCGCAGACCAGATAGAATCCGGAACTTACTCAAGGTTCGACAGGGGACCTGGAGACCTATCTTGGATCTCAGCAAGTTAAACAGGTCAGTAAAGAAGACCAAGTTCTGGATGGTGACACTGCAGTCCATTCTATCCTTTTTGGGTCAGGACGATTGGATGTGCTGTATCAATCTCCAGGACGTGTACTACCACATAAAAATGGACAGGTATTCCAGGAGACATTTATGCTTCCGGCTGGAAGCCAGTCATTATCAGTTCAGAGCTCTGCCCTTTGGTCTCACCACAGCCCCCAGAGTGTTCATCAAATGCATGGCAGTAATCATGGCTCACCTGAGACGTTTGGGATTCCAGGTGTTTCCTTATCTAGACGACTGGGTCCTCATTGCCACCATGGAGCATCATCTACTAAGGGCCAGGAACCACATGATTCACACTTGTGCATGCCTAGGAATCACAATAAATTATGAAAATTTTGCCTTGTTGCCCTTTCAGTGTATTACTTTCCTAGGTGCTCAGCTAAACACAAGAGACATGATAGCCAAGCTTCCACAAGAAAGGGTGCTTGCCATTCGAGGTCAGGTGTCTCTTCTTTTGTCAAAGTCAAAGGTTCAGGTTCAATTTGTCCTGAAAGTCTTGGGGTTAATGACGGCTGCCATTACTCTAGTTCTGCTAGCCCGTTATCACATGAGAATCCTGCAATGGCTCCTGTTTACTCAGTGGTCGTATCAGGACTTGCCAATGTCACACATGATCTTAATCACAGATACTTGCAAGAAAGATCTATAGTGGTGGCTCCACTCTCCCCTAGTCACTCTGGGCAGACCCATTGTAGTCCCTCTTCCAGTAGCCACAGTGAACACAGACTCTTCCCAGATAGGGGGGGGGGGTATCTGGGAAAGACAGTCCAAGGAACTTGGCAACCTAACGATTTGCACATCAATGTCCTGGAGATGAGAGTGGTGTTACTAGCATTGCAAGCACTTCACGACTCTCTCCCTTTGGGCCATATAGTAATTCAGATGGACAACATGTCAGTAGTGTGGTACATCAACAAACAGGGCAGAACCAAGTCTTATCCCTTATGTCGGGAGGCCCTTCGAGTATGGCAATGGGCGATCTCCCCTCAATGTTTTCTGGTTGCAATGCACATTCCGGGGACATCCAACGTGATGGCAGACAAGCTCAGCAGGGCAATTTTCATGCCCCACAAGTGGTCTTTGAAACAAGATGTGGCAGATATGATCTTCTGCAGATGGGGCCAGCCATGCTGCAATCTCTTTGCCTCTCATCTAAACAACAAATGCAGCAGCTATTTTGCCCTAGTTCCCCCTCCAGGACAGTCACCCACAGATGCAGTGGTCCATGATTGCCCCCCCCCCCCCGGGATTCTTTATGCTTTTCCCCCCTTTCCTTTAATTCCAAAAGTTCTTGAGGAAAGCAAAGTTGCTGAGTTACAAGCTGATCCTCATTGCTCCATAGTGGCCTCATCAGATATGGTTCCTGTTCCTATAACATTACCTGAAGGAGAAGCCTTGGATTCTGAACCCAGTTCCGGACCTTCTGCCACATCAGTCTGGTGCTCTTCATCCTTCCATTCAGACTCCCAAGCTGACAGCTTGGTTTCTCCACTTCCGATCCTAGCCAGGCTCCCTGATATCTCTCCGATGGTTCAACATATTTTAGTCTCTTCCCATAAACCAACTACTAGGAAGCTTTATGCTAGTAAATGGAAGAGGTTCTCACTCTGGTCCAAGCATAATGACATTGATCCTTTTACATCTCCAGTTGCAAACATTTTGGACTTCCTGGCTGAAACCTTCAAAAAAGGAGCAGCTGCTGCTATGATTCATGTTCAACTGGCTGCTATTTCTAATTTTCATGTGGGACTCCTAGGTTCTAATGTCATGTTCCATAAGCTATGCAAGGCCTTTTTGAAAGGTGCTACACTATTAAGGCCTCCTATTCGAGAACCTCTCCATCCTTGGGCTTTAAATCTAGTACTAGCTGTTCTGATCCTTCCTCCATTTGAACCAGCTGCTTCTTGTCCTCTGAAGTTCCTATCATGGAAGACTCTCTTCTTGGTCACAGTTACATCAGCTAGATGGGTCTGTCTCCAAGTTACAGGCACTTTCCATCCACCCACCTTATATGATTTTTCACAAGGATAGAGTATCTCTTAGGACTAATCGTTCCTTTTTACCAAAAGTCTGCTCAGACTATAATTTGAATCAGTCAACTGAACTTCCTGTTTTCTTTCCAAATTATGGCAACAAGGCAGAGTACAAATTACATCAATTGGATGTCCAAGGGCAGTTACGATTTTATCTTCAAAGGACCAAGGACATTAGAAAATCAGATCAGCTGTTTGTATCCTTTTCTCAGAGCAAACAATGCTCATCAGTTTCCAAAGTGACTCTTTCAAAATGGTTGTCCAGTACTATTACTTACGTTTATGAGTCTCGGAATGGGTCAGTCCTAGGGGAAAGTCAGGGGACATTCCACTAGGTACTTGGCTACCTCCATAGCCTTTTAAGCTAATCTTCCTTTAGATACAATTTGCGTAGCAGCAACATGGGCTACTCTCCATACCTTCATCACTCATTACAAAGTGGACATGGCCTCTCAGAACAGGGCATCTTTTAGTTCCATGGTTCTGAAGTCTCTCTTCCAGTGAGCCACCCAGGATTTAAGTGCTAGGGATGCTATCCCAACCAGAAAGAAGGAAGGCGAGATGGACAACATAACATAAAGAAGTTATGTTCTTACCATAACGTTCCATGTTTGTTGTCCTTTATCTCGCCTTCTGTCTTGCATCCCTCCCTCCTTCCCCCATCCTGGATGATTGAGAGGAATTTACCTTTTGGCTGTTATGGCTGATTATCCATTACCTTTCAACCTTTGGTGTTCTCTTTGTCACCATGTTTTCCTTTTCCTGTTGGTACAAGGAGCCTTATTGTTTACTTACCTCTTTTATTAGGTAATTTATATTTTTCCCTATAAAGTGGTTAGTTCTCGCAAATGAGATCTGGGTAGCTACCGCTATGCATGCTGAAGTAAGGGGTTTGCCTCAAGCCATTAAGGACTCTTTGAGCTTTAGAAGTGGCCGAGTCAGAGCCGAGATCGACTCTGAACCCAACCAGAAAGAAGGAAGGCGAGATATAGGACAACAAACATGGAACGTTATGGTAAGAACATAACTTCTTTTTTTATATAAGAGACTTTTATTGGCTCAAATGTGTCATGTGATTCACTGAAGGATTTAAATGTTTTTTTAACACATTTAAACATTCTGAAGAATTCCCTGTTGTACTGGGAGAAAAGTGTTAATTCTTGTTACACTGGACTGTAGTTCGTCCAATATACTTAGTTTCTCCAGAGCATTTGTCACTACGTTTTGCATTGACAGTTCTATGATTGCTAATGTTATTGACAAGAACTGGGCATTGTTTAGGAACAACTCTGAGTTGCTCAACATGTTTGGGTTTAAACCCCATATAGTGTATAAATGAGGGAGGTGTCTTAACTCATTCACTCCAATGAAGCTCAGGAAGTTTGCACTGCAACTTTCAATAGGCGGAGGCTAAGCCGTTTGACAGAATTAAATTATGCCCTCACATTTAAAAAAAATGTTCATATATCTGGAGCCATAGGGGTTATGAAAGAAGTATAAATGGCAAACTCTTCAGCACAACCTATTTTTATAGTGGTAGGAGTCTTTAAATTCTAGGTCTTAAACCAGATTTTATAAGTCACAGACACAGTAACTATTATATCTGTAATATTTTGTAAACAACTTACAATATCTCAGCATCCACTCAATTTACACACATACTGTCAGCAGCATTTTATTCATCTAACTGAAAGCTTTCATATGAGGGTAAGGAGTTCTGTCTGTATTACTTGGTTGGTGAGATATTTAGAGAAATGTGAAATGTATATCTCTATAAACTGATATCATAAAAACAGCAGTCAATACCTACTTACCTGCACTAGACATATGTCTAATATTAACGCTGTTGAGTTTGCTATTATGTAAGCTTTTAGATTTAATCTTTTAAAACATTGTACATAGCATGGTTTTGGAATGACTGATGCAAATATGAACAAGCGATATTTGATATTAAACCTTCTATATGATGTCATTAATTTATATTTTTTCAGTGATGTTATATCTCTTTAATAAAATTCCAATATTCCATAATGATTTTATTTCATCAAATTTTCTATGAATACTAGTATATATGGGAAAGCAAATCTTTATTATTTAATAATTCATCAAAGTTATCTATCTGAATCCCCAATCCCATGACAAATGAAAATTAGGTCATCAATAAATCTAAAATACCTTAGAACATTATTTTGAAAGAAAGGCAACCTATACAGGTGTTCATTAGGACATAATATGTTTTAGGACTATCATTCAAAATTTTTTTTTAGCTTCAAAAAAAAAATGGGAAATATTGGTGTAGAGACTCTCTACATCCACCGTAATAAAGTACATATTTTCACCCCAATATATATCTTTTATTTTCCTTAGAAAATCATATTTGATGCCTAGAGGTGTCAGTAGAAGTTAACTGTAGATGCACCTGGAGATGTCACTTAGATGTAATGAGTTAAGGACTTTTTTGAAAAAGGAAACAACCCGGTGGGCTACAACAACAATGAAAAATATGGTACATACAGCTTATAGGAGCTGTAACCAGTGTAACAATATTCTGTAAACATATAGTGTAACTGTTGAAAATATACCTATTAAAGCTAAAGGAGTTTTCAGCTGCAGCACCAAAGTTGTCAATGTACTGGGTTTTACATAGCTAAAACAAAAGGAAGTTAAAACAATGTATATACAAACACTGTTACAACATAAGCAAACAAAAGGGTACCAATGCCATATGTAAGTATATTTCCACCCACCAAGATCACAAATTCCATTTTTTTTAGAAAGGTGGACAGAATCCCAGAGGTGGTCCCTGGGGGTTAATTTTGGAAAAGATGGAATTGTGGCGGTAACTCTGTCTCAGTGCAGGGAATTTTCTGGGGTTAAATGATGTGATGTCAGTTTCCTGCCTTTTGAAGTTAAAAGCGTATCAAATATGATTGTTTGGTAATAACATTTTGGATATATTTAAACAAATTGATATATTTAATGGCCTACGGTTGTTTTAGGTTTTAATTAATCAACTGCTTTTATGTAATTTTTACAAGTGGAGAAGTCTCTTTACACATTGTTTTATATAAGAGAGAGAGTTTTATTGAATCAAATGTGTCATGTGATTCACTGAAGGATTTAAATGTTTTTTTTTTATAGATATAAACATTCTGAGCAAGTCCCTCTTGTGCTAGGATGAAAGTGTTAATTCTGTCTTTCCCTGGGCTTGCCTTGTATTTTGTGTGGACTGGTGTGGGTTTCTGTAATAAACTGAGCGGTGGTACATTTGTGTCCTGTTATGTTTAGTCTCAGAAATACCACAACAAAAGTATAAGCAACATTTATTCATTTAAAACAAATCATAAGCAAAGTAAAAGCTTCTGAGCACTTTATACATTATTTTAGCACTGCAACAACTCAAAATACTTGTGATCTGATGGTAAAATTACAAATAATAAACAAGTCTGCATAATTATGTGAGGCAAACACATTTGAATACTTATTTCATTTATTTGATATCTGCAAAAATACACATGAATTAACAGAAGACTGAAACCCTAAGACTCTTTGCAGGAAAAACTCACTGAGCCACAGCTCATCACATCAATGAAATGTTAAGAGTTTATTTTAATCCTTTCTGTATTATGTGACCTGGAGTTGAAGGGGCACAACTCCATACAAAACACATGACAAACGATTTTAATTTCTGCAAAACCAGAGCTTTAAAAATACATTAAATTGATGTTACCACTTCAATGAGTTGTAACTCAGCGAGTGAAAATGAAAATGAATGCATTTTTTATGTTATTGTTTTTATAGCACAATTTCTCCATTACTGCTAGAATTCTGGTCAGAGCAAGTATTTTCTGTTACCTGTCTTTTTCCCATTTTAAGTGGTCATGAATGATTCTAATAGTAGAATCATTCATGAATCAGGAAAAGGATATGCATCCCTACCCCAATGGCTATGTCTACATTTTTTGTTCTTGGTGATAAGTCAAAAAAACTGGAGCAGAAAGCATCATTACTGTGACATGATGTAAAATGTCCTCCCAAAATGAAATGTCTAGGATACAGTGATTTAAGATCATGTATACATGCTCTCCACATATCATCTCAGTTGTAAGTCAGTTTTCCCATGTAGCCAGCATCTGTAATAAAAAATATTGGTACAGTACAGTTTATTTCCTATTCCTGGCAGCATAAAAAAATATAGTCACTTAGATTGTCATTTTCATTTAACATACCTTCACATCAAAACTCTGGTGTTCCAAGTCCACTTCAAACTTGCATTTTAATAGTGAGATGGAGTGTGGTATCCAGTACCTGAGTTAACTACACCTCGAGGCTTCCACTATTATATAATCTCTCCTGCTTCTGGAAAAGGTATAAAGTAGTGATTCGTGATGGGGCCATAAGGATATGTCTTTTAAAGAAAGCTGTGTATGCAGTGTGCAGTTCTGTATGTATTACAGTTTTAAAGTTCTGTGTCACATTAAAGAAGGAACAGGTATTGATCCAGTTTGCGTTTGTTAATTTTTAACTAGAATTCTTGTTGATATTTTGAATAAAATTTCATAACACTAAGACCTCTTGGATATAAATGAGATGTTCAGATGCTGGTGATCTCTTGCAAATCGTTCACTGAAGGAAAACTACCGAATTATGTATTATATTGAATGTCACCTTGCAGTATCCTTGGTTGTCTGATTAACAAAGGGATAATATATGTAACCGTGCCTTGAGCTGTCTCACCAAGACAGCCTTTGTAAACTCAATATCTCATGGGAGTTAAAACTAAGTACAATGGGAGGGTTTGTTTTCAGATGGGCTGCAGCACTTACAGAAATGCAGAATGATTTAGCTACAAGGTGTTCTTTAATCTGGTGTAGTAAAGCCTGATTACTCTGCTGAAACCTTCTGGTGCAGAAACCCGATAGGGTCTGTAGAGCCTTTCTTAACCTTTTCTCCTGTGGACAATGAGGACGGGTAATATCAATGACATATTAGCACATAAATGGTTTTCATTGAAAGTAAGTCTTTAGGGGTACTAAGCAAAATAAAAAGCCACTGATTAACTTAGAATTGATGTGCTTAAATGCATTAGTCTTTTCAAAATCCTAGAAAAGCAATGCCAAGAGTTTCAACATCCCTAAAGTAGGTAATTTATTGTAGGAAATGTTATAACAACAGCAAATTATGATAATGCTGTCTTGTTAGTTGTTATTTTTTAATAAAGCCTCACTTTTAAAGGGAAGCACTGTCTTTGAACTGTTAATGTTGAAAACCTGCTTATTAGCATCTAGGAAAACAAGCACAAAGGGTTGTTCAAATGCATTAGACAGAAGACTCTTTATAGTTTTGAATTTGATGGACTACTGTGCTAGAATTACAGTCCAGAGAAGATTCTAGCATGTATATCCATTTACCACAGTTCTTGTTAAATGTAGTGTCTAATCACTCACACAAGAAAGGAAGGAACTTTTTTCTACAATCTTTAATATTTTACTGATGATATTATGAATTATACAACTCTACTACAGCCCTTGATCTTCAAAGAGCATCTTATATAATATTTTAATTAAATGTATTGTGCAACAGCTATTATAAAGTATATAAGATGATACCTGAATAGAATAATGTTCAGCCTTTTTCATCCGTTCAACAATTATACAGTATCCATTATTAATATAACTTATAAAATACAATTCTAATATTTGTTTTTCTATTAGTTAGTGGAGCACATGTATATACTACATTAACCACTTAAAAATGAAAGCAAGGTCTGATGACTAGAACATCAAAAGTTTTTCATAGCTTCAAGGCTGAAGCCCATACTGTGATCACTAATTTGATAACTACTATTGGTGGGTAGTACTACAATTTGCAATAAAACACACACACATGTGTGTGTGTGTGTGTGTGTGTGTGTGTGTGTGTGTGTGTGTGTGTGTGTGTGTGAGTGTGTGTGCGTGCGCGTGTGTGTGTGTGTGTGAGAGATTAGCAATGCATATTTACTTCTCTGTTATGTTAGCTACAGGTCGTGTTAGGGCTAATCTGCTATGGATTAGTATTACTGACTATGCAACAAAGTTGATCATTATGCTATGAGATTCTTACTAGCCACAGTGAATAATATTAATAGACACATTTCAGTTTTAGCTACAATATATCCGGTGAACTTCTATAGCTTCTGCTTTATATTAATGTCACTTACTGCATTGTCTCTGGCTCAGTGCTTTCCCAATTTTGCAGTAGCAGCAGCCATTAAAAAAAAATAAATGTAAAATAATTAAATACATAACTGCAAGCAGAAAAAGACTACTCGTATCTCTAGTCTGGCCAGCTGCTGCTGTATCTCCCCATCTCTTCCTTCCTTTCCAGCTGTCCCATGCCATCCTGAATGATTCAGTGCTTTTTCTATGTGCCACCAGTTCTGAGAGTTCATTCTGTCTGTCTACAACTGTCTTCAGGTAGAATAATTTCATTGTGTCCAGACTAAAACTGCTCTTGTCTTGTTACTTGCTGTGCTTTCTCCTCCACTACCTGCCCCTGTTTCACACCTGTATTCCCTCAGATCTAATTAATAGCCTAATGATCTCTAATGAGTATAATCCCACATTGTCAGGACTCTTCTCACATTTCACTCCCTCCAATTTTTTGGACATGCTAATGACCTTCTTTTGCACACCTTCCAACCATTTAAAGCCCCTCACTGTAGAAATGAGCACAGCATACCAGATGTGGCTCGCCAGTGTTTTGTGGAGTGGTGATACTGCTTTCCAGTCCCTGGAATCAGTTCCTTTTGTATTTATCCTAGTATTTTGTTGGATGTTGCATTATTACTTTGTTCTTGCTACCTCATTATCACAGTAACTAATCCCCAAAAATATTTTCCTAGACAGTTTATTGATTGGAGTTCAGTAGCTCCCATCCCATACCTGTCTTCTAGATTATTGCTTCCTAGATGGATCACTTTAATTTTTTTGGTGTTATCTTATTTTATTTTATTTATTTGTTTATCCTTTGTTGACTGGGTTAGTCCCACTAGGCTACCAACCTCTTTTCAGGGGAGACCCTAGGTGGTATTTGTACTACTAGGAAAAATTTGGCCAGGGTATTGAGGAACTTCCCCTACTCTTTTCAATAGGTGCCTTCGGATCCTTTACAGCCACTTCAGCTACCACCAACTCAGGCAGATGGGGGCCTCAGTTTAGTATTTCATCTGAAGGAGAACCCACCTTATGCTGTACTGCACTGTCAAGAAGCCATCTACCTGATGTGGGAATAGAACCCACAGCTTTCTGCATCAAAGGTGAGTGTGCTACATGTTGCACCACTGATACGACTAATTTCAGTTGCCATCCTTTAGCCCAATTTGCTATTCTTCCTAAATCTTTTCAGGCTGTTTTCCTAGTGAGATTATTGTCATTCACAAATATGTTAATCTTGTTATTCTTTTTCAGTGATCTATCTGATCTTGTTATTCTTTTTCAGTGATCTATCGGACACATAAGAGAATAGGTTACAGGGCGGATCCCATTTGGTACAGCACTAGTGACCTGTTTTTCCTTAAACAGCTCTCCTCTCATGATTACACTCATTGTTCTACATGCCAGCTTTTCCTCTATCCATTTAGGCACTTTTCCTCCAAGCTAATTAAGTCCCTTTAAGCTTCCCCACATACCCCTCAAGTGTACCTCATTACGATACCTCATTTGGGGTCTTAAAGAGTTCATGTTCCTCGAAATTCCTCAAAGTTCCACACTGAAAGAGTCCGTCACACATTCAGTGTTAGAAATTTGTTTAAACAAAATCCATGATAAATAGAAATTAATCATATTAATCCATTAAATGATCTTCTTTATAAGTAAAACCAGCATATTTTAACTATCCTAAGACCTTCCTAGTTGAAGTTGTTAGTAAGCCATTAGTATGTGTTCCACATTTTGCCCATTTGTTCCACATTATGAAGGCGAGTGTTCCTCATTTTGGAGAGGGAAAATTGAGAGCTATGCTTCCCCACTTGTCTGCTTTGTGAGAGTTAGTGGTTATCTTACTGAAATCCAAGTTTACTACGCCTATTGGATTTCTCTTGTTGACTTCCTCTTTTATTCAGTCATAGAACTGACTCAGGTAAGGATGGCATTATTTTGGCTGCTTTTCTAGCCTTTCCATCAAGATGCTGTCTACAACTG
Source organism: Protopterus annectens (assembly GCF_019279795.1). Lineage (NCBI taxonomy): Eukaryota > Metazoa > Chordata > Ceratodontiformes > Protopteridae > Protopterus > Protopterus annectens. The sequence goes on from NC_056738.1 coordinate 406,631,471, forward strand.
AGATCAGATTATATAACACTGCTTCATGACAATATGTGTTGCATAATTGTAATTACTTGTTTGTCCTGTTTTTGTGCTGCAATATATTTGTTGATGCTAAATGTTGATAGTAAAACCTGCCATCATGAGAAGAACTGAAATGTTTATCCTAAGATATGAGTTAGAATGTAATATCAGTGTAAAAAGAAAGCTTAGTAATTGACTGAAAGAGAGTATAGAAATGGGAATGTTAATATAATGTATTAAACATATCTATATTTAAATGAAAAGTAATAATGTGTGGCTTTAAGTCAGCAGAAAAGAAGAAACATTATTAAGTGCTGCTTGCAGGTATATTTAGTTTTTTTAGACAGGTATTGCTGTGTCAGACTTGTATTTAACCTTACACAAATATGTTCAAATAATGACTTAGTAAATGCAATGCATCTAAGTACAGATTTTCTCATTTATGTAACTAAAAAAACAGTACTGCTTTTGAAAATGGCACAAAAATGAAAATGATGTGAATGTAGGTTTATTGATTAAAACTGTCTATAGTTTGATAGTTAAAAGTTTATGAAAAAGGCAAAAGTGCAAATTTAATAAGTATTTGGTTGTAATGTAATACTGATGATGATTTTGGATGCATGTTGTTTAATAATCTGTTGGTATAATAACGCTGTTTTAAAAAACAAAACAAAAAAAAAAAAACACAACTCCACTCACAAGTCATCATGTCTTCTGGCCTGAATAATAGGAAGTCCTTGCTAGATGCATTAGTCTTCTTTCAGTGATAAATGTAACATTTTATTAGACCTCTAATATATCAAGAGTAAGTGCTACCAATGAAAAACACAGTGAGCATTAGACCTCGGACATTTGCATTCCTTACTAAACAGATTTGGTTTGAAGATGTAACTATTGCTGCAAGATGCATTGTGGTACATTTAGTTATTTCATTTAAAAACATGAAGTAACCATGGCAGCATGAATGTTATATTACTTAGTAATTTTAATTAAATGCTTTATTTAAAAAAATAACCCTATTAAACACTGTATCTGAGATGTTGCATTTTACAGACAAGACTATTTCTGAATAAAAAATAGCCTATGATGAAATTCTGCACTGAATACACTTCTAAGCCAGATTTATCATTAAAAATAATGTGATACTTAAGCATGTTATCATATGCGGTATTTGCACAGTCTTGAAGAAAGGCTATATTGTTACCGATAATGCAAAGACATTTGCAATCTACAAAATTATGCTGCTTTCTTTGTTGGTAGTACTACAGATTGTAGTCTTCTAAACGGCTGTATACTGCAGGGCCAGGAGTAAGCTTGGGCAAGCTTGAGGCAAGCTGTTAGTCTCCCCCTAGTGTTCATTTTACATAATACTATTTATATGCAGTCATTCTGTTTGATGCCTGAGGTATACACATTTACTACAGTGTCCTTCAGGAATGCTTTTTTTATGCTTGAGAAAAAAATAAGTATCTTCTAGTGAGACTTGACTGTAAACATTAAATTTCATGTTATTTAATTGTTTATGAACTTGTGTTCTATAAAAAGAGACAGGTGTGTTTTCTTAAATAACAGTATCCGGTCATGCAGTTTGCAACAAATAATTTTCTTGTATGTGCATGCATTGAATAAATTATTAGTAGCCTGGATATATATATATATATATATATATATATATATATATATATCAGAGGCGTAGCTAGAGTGAGGCTAAGGGGCCATCAATGCTGACAGCAAGGTGTTAGATGGTATGATTGGCAGATGCCAGTTGGTCTGTGGAGCAGTCAGTTGATCCTCAACTTAAAAACTGCCAGGTGGTAGGGGGAGGGGCACAGGGTGCCAGAGCACTTAGTTACATCTATGACATGGATCTCTCATGAGGCCAGGCTATAGTGAGTGCTATTTATTTTGTTTATTTATTTTACATTTGTTTACCGGGAAAGTCCGATTGGACACAGGTCCTTTTTCAGCAGAGGTCCAGGGAGAAAAGCTACATGAGTAACAGTAAATTTTCATGCACACATTACAATAATCAAAAAAGTATAAAGTAAACAAAGCGTAGTATACATAAGAACATACAAATTTGTTACATCTTGACAACAAAACCAAGGCTCTGAACATAGCTAGTACTATCTATAGGTATGACTTATGTCAAGATATAAGGTTAAGACAGGTCGGTAGGAACAAAGGATTAAACACTGGGGGAGAAGCTGGATATGTTTTGGGTATACTGTGATGTATCAGAGCACTCCTGAGAGGTTAGTACAGGAACATAGGCACTTATTTTTTTAGATAAGCTTTAAGGGATGGCTTAAAGTGGTTAGTGGATGAGACTGAGAGAATGAAGTTAGGAAGGGAGTTCCATATACGAGATATATCGTTGGAAAATAAAGATTCTCCTGCAGTGTTGCTGGCCTTGGAGACGGTGAGTAAGTTCTTGTTATTAGAGCGAAGTGGTCTGCTGGAACTGTAAGGAAGGATGAGATTTTGTAGTGCAGGGGTTCTAGTTGGTTGTGTTACAATTTTGTGAGTTAGAGAGAGTTGGTTGTAAAGAATAATGTTGGGAAGCTAAAGCCAGTCTAGTATCCTTAAAGCTGTACAATGATGTGTTCTGTATGGGGAGTCAGATGCAAATTTAGCAATTTTATTATAACATGCTTCTAGCTTAGATAAGTCAGTTTTCCTTAGATTAGTTAAAACTGGAGAGGTATATAGCAGAGTGGAGAGCAGATGGGTTTATGCTAATGTAATTTTGGCCATTGTGGTCAGGAGCCTTTTGTGCCTATATAGACTACCAAGTTTCTTATGGACTTTTTTTATAGTTAGGGAGACATGCAAGTAAAATTTTAGGGTATTGTCTATTTCCACTCCAAGAAGCTTTGTATGGGTTGTCAGGGAGATCACAGTATTGCCTTTGGCTATTATGTTAAATGTTGGGCATGAGATAGATGTCTTGATAGGTTGGAAGAGTAATAATTTAGCTTTGTTTTGGTTCAGGATTAGATGGGCATTAGTTAACCATGTTTCAACAGAAGTGAAAGATTCCTGTGTTTGAGAATGAAGAGTTGATAGAGAAGTGGCAGCACAGATAAGTGTTGAATCATCTGCATACTGTTTTATAGAACCATGTGGAGTAGCTATGTGTAGATTATTAGTAAAGAAGGAGAAAAGGAGAGGGCCCAAGATAGATCCTTGGGGGACACCAATGGATAAAGGAAGACATGGAGATAGATCACCCTGCCATAGAACAGATTGTTGTCAGACAGATAAATAGTTATGTAACCATGCTGTGGCAGATGGTGAGAAGGATAGTTCAGTTAGTACATCTATTAGTTTGGAATGGGAGACCATATCAAAAGCTTTTGATAGGTCTAGAAAGACAGAAGATACAAAGTTGTTGTTATTCCTGTGATGGTTTACAGTATTAGTGAAGGATCAGAGAGCTTTAGTGGTACTATATGATGGGCGAAACCCATGCTGAGTGTTTGTGAAAAGGTTATTTGTTAGTAAGAATTTCATGACCTGGAGATGAATACACCTTTCAAGTAGTTTAGAAAGAGGTGAAAGAATAGCAATTGGCCAATAGTTTGTCAGTTCTGTGGAAGGTCCCCCTTTATGAAGTGGGATTACATGGGTAATTTTCCACAGTTGAGGGACCTTGTTTTTGAAAATGGATCTATTTATAAGGATTGATACTGGGAAGGCTATAGATTCAGCTGCAATTTTGAGATATTCACTGGGTAAGTTATCTGTGGCAAGTGTAGTAGGTTTTAGTTTCTGTAGTAGTTTTTTTATAGTGGCTGTAGGAACTGGCGAGAAAGAGAATGAGGCATTGCTAGTTGCAGACTTCGCAGGTTTGGTATCAGGAGTAAGAGTTTGCTGTTTGGAAAGGGCAATTATAGATTCAGTAAAATGTTTGTTAAAAATGGCAGCTATGCTATCGGAATTGTTGTGGATGTTTGGCGTTGGTGTAGTAAATTTTCCTGTGTGAAGGACTGAGTTTATAGCTTGCCAGAATTTTCTGAGGGTTTTTTTGATGTGTGTTTTGAATGCTATGACAGAAATGTATTTTATCCTGTTTTATTTGTTTTTTGCCTTAAGATGATAAGAGCTTGCTTTAATATTTGTCACATCCATTACTTCCCTGCATTACAAGTATTACTGCAGTCATATTGAGAGGTAACTGCCCAAGTCTGGGAATGAAAAAATTAAATTGTACTGCATATTATGAATGTAACTTTGAAAACATCCCAGCAAATGGACTAAGCTGTTTTTCTTTTTTGAAACATTGTTGGCTTTTCTCTGAACTCCACTCATATGCAGAGTTCTAAGAACAAGGAGTTAAAGAAAAAGTTGTCAACTTTCTGAATTTAAAAAGAGTGTTTTCTTCTTCTATTATTTTTTAATGGTGGGGGGGGGGGCTGCAGTCCTGCAGCTAGTGCCACAAGCTGCTCCTGATTACAGGTAATCTTTTTACTACTTTTTTAGTAGCATCATATGGCCTCTGCACATCACCTAACTGACCAGTGCTTGTATTCCATAATTTATTTATTTATTTATTTTTTTATTTATTGTCGTTGGTTTACCAGGATAGTCCATTGGGCCTTAAAGAACCCGTTTTCAATGGAGTCCTGGGGAGAAAAGCTCCATATTTTTCAGCATATTCTTCATCGGGTCTTAAGCACTGCACTAAAACAAAATGTATAAACATTTTAAGTAGAATAACATTTTATTACAACTCATATGGCAGAAAGCTATTCTTGCTGTACTACATAAATGTTTCACTTTTAAAAATGCTTCTTTGAATGCAATATACTTTTTAATATTTCAAACCTGAAAAAGGCACGCCTTGTTATAATGCATAAGTAAAAATCCACTGCAAGGTCAAGTATATGAATGCAATCTTAGCAGGGCTGGTACTTTAGACTGAAATAACAGATGCCAGTAGTGTATGTCAGTGCTACCACCATATAACCATGTGCACTTTTGTTTAGTTCTTCAAATATTAAATGCAGAATAAATTTTATACTTTCTAATATGTCACTGTTTATAGTCAAGGTCAGACTTACCATTTCCCTCCCACATACATCATCTCAAATTTTTCTCATCACACCACTGAATAAGGCATTGTTTTAACAGTTTGGGATATTATACAGCTTTTGCGGGCATTGTCAATAATCTGCATTACTATCATACTCTTCAAAAGCTTTAAACCTTTTTGCTTTTCATTGCTTCTTTGATGTATTACAATCAGATTACCCTTTTTATCAGGTTTCACATTGTATCACAGTACTCCTCATCAGAATTGTCCACGTTGTACAGGTACATGTGATATGGGGCAGGACTTCCCTTCCCTTATGAACAGGATTTTTATTTTTTATTTATTTATTTATTTATTTATTTATTTATTTTATGGTTGCCCAGTGTGCCAACTTCTTTAATGGCTACCTATATTGAAGCACTTAGTTGCTCAAAAATAAATAGTCAAGCTCTTTCAAAATGTATCTCAGCTAACTAAATTGCACTAAACAATCATATATTTCCCAAACTGTGTCATAATCTGGCACATTCAACCAATACTTCTATGCATCATCATTGCAGGTGCTCACAGTAGTGGTGGAAATAAGCTGCCCCAGCAGTCTTGGTCTGACTTTTCAAAGTAAGAACAGCATTAAGGAAAATGAAGTCAGGGAAAGCAACAGATTCGGATGACATCACATATATATCAAGATGTTGGGTTACCTAGGGGAGAAATGGCTCCTGAGGGTACTCATAGCAGTTCAGAGAGAAAGGAGTATCCCAGATGACTGGAGAATAAGCATTCTAGTGCTAGTGTACAAAAATAAAGGGGACATTCATGACTGTGGGCAGTATAGAGGTATCAAACTCCTGTCAGACTGCATGAAAGTGCTGGAAAGGTTGAATGATAACTGAATATGAAGAGAAGTAGAAAGTAAGATGTGAGGGGAGCAGATCAGATTTAGATCAGGATGCAGCACAACTGAGCTATAGTGGAACAGTTAACAACTTCGAGTATCTGGAGGGTTGACTGAGGAGAAAGGAAGTCTGAATGAGAAGGTCAAAGCTAGATATAGGAATAGGATAGAGGAAGTTGATGAAGATTATGATAGCAAAGCATTTTGTAACCCATGCATGACGTTTTCCCCACAATTCTTTGCTACTAGCTAGTGTCATAAAATTTTGCTCACCGATAAAACAGTTCTCCATAAAGTGGTCTAGCAATCCAACTATGTCAGTCTGTCCATTTATTCTTTACTGGTGAGGAACAAGCTGTTAGCAAACAAGATGATGGTTTAATGTCATCTATTTTGGGGCTATTTTCTTTTGTGACATACAAGAAGAATCAAAACCACACATGTTAATCCCAAATTTCTTCAGGATAACAGTGTGAATGGGAGTTTAGGCAAGTTAGATTCTGCAACAAGGAAGGTGGAGAGAGGAAGTGAGGTAGCTGGAAGAGGAAAAGACTACAGCATCAAGCAGCATAATGGTGAACACACAGTGTCTCGGCTTTCTTTCTTTTGTTTTAGTTTGGATAGTGGTTTTCTCTTTTTATTTTTCATTTTTCTGCAGGTAATTGTTCATCTGGAAGAAGGTGCTGGCAGAAAAAACTAAGTTTGCTGCTTTTTGTTTTGTTTTACTTTGTAGTAGAGTTCATCACTTTTTTGCTTCTGTTTGCACTGAGGTAATTACTTATCCGGTAGTAGTTGTATGCAGAGTTATTTGGCTTTCTGTTTTTTTGTGGTAGAGTTCATTTTTCTGCTTCTGCTTGCACTGAGGTAACTGTTTTTTTTTTTATAGTAAGTGCAAGCAGTATTTCCTGGCTTTGTTTTATTTTTAACTTCCTGGAGGGTTGTTGATGTTATTGGGGACGTGGATGTTCCCATACAATTGGACAGGAGCTTGTACTACTTAAAATCTCTCACCCAGTGAGCAGACACGAGAAATCATTTGGGACCTGTGTTTTCAATGGAAGGCAAAGAGCTGGTGCTTCCTTTTACGATTATTTACTGTTTTATCAGCTGTCCTTTTAAGGAAAATGGGGAGACAGTTGTTTGTAGGGTTGTTGATGTTATTGGAGCCATGGATGCTCCCATCCAATTAGATAGGAGCTTGTACTGCTTAAATTCTCTCACCCAACAAGTGGACATAAGCAGATGGTGGGCAGGGTTCACGTCTTTGTGACTCATGATTAAGTGATTGAGTGAGGAGTGAGGAAGGGGGTATGTAAACTTGTTACACTTAATTTTACAAGAAATGTATGTATTTTATTTATTAAACATTTTGCAAAATATGGATTCACTAAATTTGTATGTTTTGGAAGACATTATAAAATCAAATTCTATCAAAGAATATGTGAATTGTAAAGTGTATTATAAGCAAGGTGAAGCTAATACTTCCTTAAATTGCACTAAACTACTGGAACTTTTGAAGATTATTGATAGCAAGTCCTTAGTAACAATAATAAAGATTCTTGTATGTGTCATTTTAGAAAAGCATTTATTATGATTTCTGAATACTTGTTTGATAGGTTCATAGGTTCATAGGTTCATACTAGGCTATCTGCCCTAGGGCATTTACAAGCTTAGCCAGAGTGTGTTTGGCTTTCGCCACCCATTTTAAATTAATTTTGCTATGTCCTTTTTCGAGGTTAGTATACTGTGCCTCTGTCTAACAGTAACACAGAAGTGATACCCGGGGTAAACCTACGATCTCCCATCCACTCATCAAGATTCCTCTTGAAGAGAGTCAATGAGGGACTCTGCCTAACCTGGACTGGGATTTTATTCCAGAGTGAAGGGAGCCTCTGGGTTATGAATCTGTCCCTCCAGCATGTCCTATTTATTTCAGTGCTGAGGTTCAAATCTCTCGAGCGTAGCTCGATGGGATTTGGATTTTCTGAGGTGCAGCATGTCCATTAATTCTGGGTTGGACATGGCTTTATACGTCAGGCACAGATCGCCTCTGAGCAGGCGGTATACCACTGAGTAGAGCTGGTGTTTCTTTAACCGGGCAGCATATGGCATCTGTTTGAGCCCTATGATCCTCTTGGTGAGGTACTTTTGGGGTCTTTCCAGTTGCTGCAGGTGTCTGGTAAGGTACATCCCGAAACATCATTGTACTCAATTATGGGCCTGATGAGGGATGAGTAAAGAGGCACAATGACCTCCCCTGATCTAGATGTGAATCCCTTCATGATTAGGTGGGCTATATAAAATGTTTTTCTAACCACTTTGGCCACGTGGTTGTCAAATGAGAGATTGCTATCAACTTGGGTCCCCAGGTCCCTAATTACTTCTTCTGTACTTAATGGATTACCACCTATGTGGTAATTTGTGGGCACTTTGTTTTTGCCAAAGGGGATGACTATACACTTTTTGGCATTTAGCTTGAGGCCATGGCTCTTGCACCAGTTGGCTGTTTCTATAAGGCCCTTTTGGAGGATGCTTGTGTCGGCTGGAGAGTCAATTATGGTGCCCAGTTTGCAGTCATCTGTGAACTTAGTCAGCCACAGTCCTTCCGTGTTGGCCTGTACCTTCGAGAAATATATACCGAACAAGAGAGGTCCCAGGACTGAGCCTTGTGGGATGCCACTTGTAACTGGTTTGGAGTCTGACATGGCTCCAGCAATTCTAACCATGTGGGTTCTGTCCTTGAGCCAGTTTGCAACCCATCTAGTGACATAGGGGTTTATATTTAAGCTGGTGAGCTTATCTATAATGTCCAAGTGGGGTATTGTATCGAAGGCTTTTGCGAGGTCCAGGTAGGCTGTGTGGACCACCTTCCCCTCGTCAATGGCCTTGGTGACTGCTTCAAAGAAATCAACCAGGTTTAAGAGGCAGGATCTGCCCTTAACAAAGCCGAACTGGGTAGGATCCAGTGTCTGTAGGTCCCCAATATCTTTATTTATGAGGTCCATGATGATCCTTTCCATAGCTTTGCAGACCAAGCTAGTCAGGCTTATGGGGCGATAGTTTCCAGGATCCATTGAGGCACCACCTTTGTGGAGAGGGACCACTGTTGCCGTACGCCACTCTTTGGGTACATATCCTGTAGTAAGGCTGAGATTGAACGATAGCTTTATGTTTGGGTTTAGCTCTTTTTGGAGTTCATGTAGGACGCAGCCCGGGACACTGTCTGGTCCCATTGATGCTGTGTTTTTTGCTTTGGAGAGGGCAGCTCTTACCTGAGTATCTGAGATGTCAGGGGGGCAGCACTCTGCTGGGATAAATATTTGCCATTTTGGTGGGGAGGGGGGGGGGTTTGCTCTGAACCTGTCAGCTAGGATTTTGGCAATGTCTGTGGGTTCAGTGTATTTTTTGTCATTTTGGACTAATTCTGAGCATATCTGGGAATTCCCACCCAGGTTCTTAACATAACTAAAGAAAGCCTTGTGATTATCCTTAGTGTCCTGTGCAATTTTTCTCTCAAAGCTGGCCTTAGACGATTTTATGAGTGCCCGTAGTTTTTTGCTAATACTGATCAGAGATGCCTTCCCTTTTTGGGATTTTGCTCTATCATGTAGTAGCTTCCTCCTTCTATTGTATAGTTTGTTTATGGCTGGGGTCCACCAGACAGGACGTCTGCCTTTGGAGGATTGGGTCTTGGTTTTATTTGGGATTGCATGATCCATGCATTCCTGAAGGTGTTTATAGAATGCATTTATAAAGGATTCTGCGGTCTGGGCCGTATTTTCCACAGGCCCAGGGGCTTTGAAGAATTCCACCTCAGTTTTGAGGAGTGTGAAATGTGCTTTAGAGAAGTTTTTCACTGTGGTTTTCAGGGCAGGGGGTGGAGTCGGGATGTGAATATCCAGTGAGATTAGTTTATGGTCTGATCTTACCAGATAGGAAACTAACTTATGAGTGTTTCAATTGCCATAAACAGAATGTTAATCAGAAATCACTTCTGGTTAAGAGTGTGAATGGGAGTTTAGGTAAGTCAGATTCTCCAACAAAGAAAGAAGCTAAGTGTAAGAAAGGAAGAAGGAAACAAGATTACAAAAAAGGGTAAAAAAATACTAGATGTGACAAGGCAGGAAAACAGGTTGTGGATGTTACTTCTGAACTCCAGCTGGATTTAAGTACTACAGATGGGATAGCTTACACAGAATATGGAGAAAATAATTCCATAGGTAACCTTGGTTCAGATAAGTGACATGTCTCCCTGGGTAGTGCTGATTCAAGTTCATTTGCACAAGAACATACACCTGTGTGACTATACAGGGAAGTCACTGTATCTAAGAAAGAAAGGGAAGCTAATGATACAAAGGCTTTATGTAAGGTTAGGAATAATTCCATTGTAAATTTATATTGTGTAACTGTAGAGAATTCTCCTTCTGTTTTATTGGAACCTGAATTAGATGCACATAATAAGAATATTACTATCAGGAGACATATTAAAAGGATAAGTCAGACAGAATCTCATGATACATTAGATTATGTTGATGTTAAAGAAAGTGAAAAGATATCAGCTCAAGAGATAATTGAATCACAACTATTAATTTTGGGGAAGTCAATACTGAAACCTGTTATTAAAGAACTATCAAAAATGGTTAAGTCCTGTCTCACTGTATCAGCTTTCCCAGAGGTTGAGATTAGTGGACACACTTAAGATTTCCAAGGACTGAGACTACTGAAACCAGCATTTAGTCTATCTGTCATACATGTGGGGACTAATGATTTAAAAGTATATGATGAACTCAATGCTGAGTATAATAGAATATCTAGAAAGGATTAATGTCCATTATATCCTGAGTGAGATTTTTCTATCCTTTTCTTGGACAGATTACTTATACACTAAGGCTCATGCATTTAGAATTGGTTAAGAAAAACTTAATTGATGTTTATTGTACAATTACTAAAATACTAGTAAGACAGTTTTTATGCTTATCGGATATTTGCTCAAGACAATTTTCGCCTAAGTACTAATGGGGCAAGCTTCATGGCTAGTAACATTTTTGAACAGGTGCATCATTTTTTAGTATTAGAACAAAAAGGCAACGTAAAGTTATACAGGAACCACCAAAGTGTCTTTTGAGTAATGCTAGAAGCTTAGGAAATATGTTCGTCAAATTGAGTTGTTTGATAGCTGCTGAAGAATATAAAATCATAGTGATAAGAGAAGCTTGGGATTCTTCTCTTTTTCATGTAAAATATTTTGTTAAATATGAAGGCTTAAGGCAAGGCTCAAGAGGTGGTAGGGTAGATTTATGGGTGCATAGCTCTATGTGATTATCTATGTTTAAGAATATGCCTCTGTATGAGAGAATGACTGTTCAGATTCATACAGGTACAACAAGATAGCTATATATAGTACTGTCATATTGTACACCAAATATGGACAATACTTTGCATAGGGAGTACTTACATAATTTAGATGACTGCCTGAATTGTAAAGATGATGAACTATTATTGGGTGATTTAAATTACCCTGGATATGATGGGAGTCACTATATACTAGCTCTTACTTTTTTTAATAATTTGTTGATCTTGTTTCATACTATGGGATGACTCAATTACTAAAATTCAATACTAGGAGAAAAAATATATTGGCCCTTATATTGACTACTGTACCAACTAAAGTTCAATCCATAAAGATACTCCCATCATTAAGGTCATCAGCTCGTAATTCTCTTACATTTGCTACTGATAACTCATTAATTGGAACTACACATTTAAATCATGACTATGGAAAGTTAGATTTAAAAAAGTTTTGCTGAGCATTATATGAGATGTGATTGAATGACTACAGTTGGTAGATTAGGCAGTTGTTATGGATATAGTGTTTTGGAGAAGCTGCTTTGGGACATAGTTACTACTAACAAAAGATAAACAGTTCCACTTTCCCATATTGGTGGAACAAAGACATGTTGAGATTGTACAGGAAGAAAAGGGGAGTTAAAACTCTTAGTAAGGTTTCCTTCAGATATGATCAGAAAGAAATGTAATATATCATGTAAGAACTTGAAAAAGAGAATTACTAACTGCAAAATACATTTTGAGATTGAATTAATTAATAATACTTCAAATAAAAAGGCTTTTTGTAGAGCTATAAATAAAATGAATAGTAATACTTTCTCATTACCAATGTTATTAATTAATGGTAAGACAGTTATTTAGTATATTAAAATTGCCAGTGAATCTATTTTACTCTTCTCAAGCATTTGATGAAATAGTATGGATAAGCATGAAGTCTATGGCTGATATGTAATAGGGTCATGCCCAGTGATAACAGGAATGAATATTACCAGAGAACTTGCCAAGTTAAAAAAATACTGCCCGTATGGGCCCTGATCTAATCACAAGTCAGTTGTTGAAGTCTGTAAAAACTACTATTTTATCTACCTTACATTTAATATTTAATAAACTGTTAGAATTAGAACTGTTCCAGAAGTGCAGAAACTGTCCTGTTTAACTCCAGTCCATAAAGGTGTCTCAGGGTATTTGTAGGGTAATTTTAGACCCATCAGTTTAACCTCCTTACTGGGAAAATGTTTTGAGAGATGCCTATTAGGTCTTATTGAGAACTCAGGAGACACAGAAATCCTTGATAGTAATCAACATGGTTTCATAAAAGGGCATTCTACTTTTAGTAAATTGATTAGCTTTTATGAACAGATAACCTTACCTTGGAGCTGGGCCTATATCATGGAGTCATTGTTCTGGCTCTTGTGAAAGCTTTTGAAAGTTCACCTCAGAAGTTATTATTAAAGGAGAACAACGGGATATTAAAGCAGATTGCTCCACCTGCTGTCTCTTTTAGTTCCTGTTATTTGATCCTGGTTCAAAAAATAATCACCACAGCTTTAAAAAGTAATCCACTCTACTGTTTTACCTCGTAGGCTTCCTACCTTTCTGTACTGTTTTAGTTTTAGTTTGAAAACTCAGTTGAAAAACCTCTAGCTGGCTCTTAATTGCTGATTTCATGTCTGCCAGACCTCTTGCTGTAGTTACCAGGATGTTTCCTCCCACAAAGTGATGTAACCACTGCCTTATTTGCATGCTCTATAGAAGAGGCAGTGAACCTCCCACATAGTGATGTCAGAGCTGCCTTGCCCAGCCCACTCTATTCTAATCTAAATGACAAACTATAATCTCAATTATCTGAACAGCCCTACTGATATGTGACAAAGTACAGTGAGGAAGTACAGGCAACAGTACAGTAACAGCTGCATGAACAAAGAGCATACATTTGCAATGACCATGCATACACATTAATTGCATCTTTTTACATAGGAAGCAGATGTCTGTCACAATTAATAGACAACACTACATAAGATTACATGAAGTATGTGATACCTTAATCTTAAATTACCCACTTAAAAAAACATGCAACTACTGTCATGCAAGCATGTGAAATATAGGATGTTTATAGTCTATCAGTTGTTAGCTCTTTAACCAAACTGGAAGGAAAGAAACTGGGAGTTTGATGGTTTGCAAAGCTGTGATCTCTTCCAGTGCTATGGAGCTCAGATCTATATTTGAAAGCAGGAGGAGTGCAACAAAAAATTGCCCCACTGTAAGGAAGGAAAGGCTGTGACAAAACAGTACATTAGTCAGGTCACCTGCTATGAGTTGTCAATCACATGTAGATAATGGGTCAAATTACCCTTAGCACTTTAACAGCTAGGGAACGTAGGTGTGAAGGGGGAGGGGAGATACCTTGAAGAACTACAGTTCAGGTGTCACAAAAGAAATCAAGTTAGCATTTCTAAGAGGAAGCAGCAATAAAATGCACTTTTCAATTCTGTTCTATGGCATTTGCACTGCTTGTGTTTGAAGTAGTCATTGAAAAAGGAAAAAAATGTTAACCAAAATTAGGTGACTACAACACAGCAGTGAATGCCTGTAAAATCAGTGCAGTGACAGGAGCTTTAGGGAAAAAGTGGCAGATATGATGCAAATATTTAGAGACAAACAATGAATTCTGGGATACCTAGAGGCAGACTGAACAATCAGAATTGCTTCAAGATGCCAGACCCCATGTGGTCAGACTCAGAAATTATGTATAAACATATCTAAAAAACTGTAAATAGTCCCAGAGTGGTGTTAAAATGTAGGAAACACCAAACCATGATGAAATAAACATGTTTTTGAGTCTGTAGGTGTGGTTCTCCTTTAAATGTTTATAGGAATATAAAATTAATATATACATCATAAGGTGGATTGGCAATTGGTCAGATTGAAGACAACAGTGTGTAAGAATACAGCATTCATATTCTGATACTCACAGGTTAAAGCTGGAGTATCTCAGAGTTCTGTTTTAGGAACAATCTTTTTTAATATGGTGTTTGCTAAATTACCTAAGAATAATAAATTCTGTGTTTATAAGTATAATGAGGATTGCAAGATCAGTTTTTCAATTCAAAACTCTCTGATATAAATGAGTTAAATAACTATTTACAGTCTCCAAGTTGTTGGACACTGGAAACAGTTTTAACATTTAGTCTAAACAAGTGTAAGATAATGTATTTTTCAAATAGATGTCCAAGGCTTCCTGTATATTTGGTGTATTCCCCATTAAATGAGGTACAGGAATATAAAGACTTGGGTATACTTATTACATCTAAGTTGTCTTTTAACAAAAATCCAGATCAAATTTCTATAAAGGCAACTAAATATACGGAGTATGTGTAAAGGAGATTATCGACTAAGGATGAGCATGTATCGACTTTGGTATTTAAAAATTATATAATACCATTACCAGAGTATAAATACACTTTTTGTATTTATACTCAGGGGCAACTGAAAAAAACTTTAAGGAGTCCAAAGGAGATTTACAAAAAGAATAGAGAAATATAAATTTATGGATTATGGCCTTTGGTGGTAAACTTGCATAGTCTCTGTTATAAGTATATATGCGGAAAGTTGCTGTTAGCATATAAGATCTTTTATAACCCTATATTATAAATTATGTATAGCATCAAGGCTAATAGATGTATTAAAATGTACAAACATAAAAATATGATGTTTTTACTAAAAAAAGGAAATCTCAAAATCAAAGAACAGTTTATTGCTGTTAAAATGACAAGACTTTGGAACAATCTCCCTATAAGCTTGCGTAATTTTAACAGTTTTGGTAGTTTTTAAAGGAACCTAGATATTTGAGTAGGTGATAATGTTTACATACCATATATCATGGAAACAGTGTTTCTTTATGGCTGAATGGCCTAGACACTGTATTTGAGCATATGAACATAAGACAACTACTCAGATACTACACTGGAATGGACATTTGCAAAAACAGATCACAAACCTGAAGCAGAGGGTGGTGCACTGTCCAAATGAGAAATAAAAATGGATGCATGCATGACACCATGTGGTGACTACTTTTACTTAAATTACAGCTCTGATCTCTAGTTTGTCCACATATGCCAACAGGAAAAAAAAAAAACACTCCAATTCGTCTCTGACCCAGACTCTTCATCTGAGCTCCTCGTCTAACAAACACTATAAAAAAGGTCAAAATGACTCCACAGCTACTCTGCCTTCACTCAGTAGAAGGAGTGAGGCAGAAAATGTAGAAATAAAAACAAATATACAATACCTTGTACAAAATAAATATGGGATTTGCGAAAACAGTAATATAGAATGACACATAGCAAAATCAGCAGTGTGAAATTCAGGAATGGGATTTTTACACTCAAAATATATAATGAGAGAGACCTTTGAAGGGGTGGGATTGGATTTCTGCTAAAAACTTCATGGGAGACAAGATTTCAGACCATCAAACATTTTGACGCTCTTTATACGGTGTTACTACTTGCATTCCATATAAGGCATTTAATTAAAATAGCTAAAAACTATAGTATTTCTGCAGTGATGCTACTTTAGATATTTTTAAACTTCATCACTACTTCATTAGAACATCAATAAGTCATTTTCATTTCATTTTTTTTCCTTTTACTGACATTATAAAGTTTTACACACTTTGATTCTTTTAAGAATACTATAAGCCACACAGCAAAACTAAGATTTGAACCTTAATCTTAGCTGTTTTTGTATAGTCACCTTTTTTCTGACAGACATACTAACACATTTTTCTTTTCATTAGGACGATATTTTTTTGCATGCTTTTTTTATTTGAGTATTTCTTGATAGCATGTCTTACACTTAACAGTACTCTTTATATTCCTTTTCAGTTTATTAGCATTACAGTTTAAACAACATTTGACTGATAAAATGTGATACAGAATCTTAGAAAGTCTTAGGCTATGATTCATAGGTAATTCACTGTGTAGCACAAATTAGCAGTGGCAGTGACAACAAGCTGGATATATAGGAGTGTAAGACACAGCATGACTATACAGTCATGAAAACAGTGCAGTATATAACACATGGTAATGAGTGCATACTGATATGTAAATGAGAAAGCCTACGTAAATGAGCCATGTGGATTATGCAAATGAAGAAACCCAAAATGATAGATCAGTTCAGTAAACACAGATTATGGGCTTGCTGCACTGTGACACATACCCATTTTGAACAGCATGATTTGTGGCATACAGTGGAGAGATGGTGAGGTCCAAATGGAGAGATCATCCAAATAGATAATAAAGTCAGGTAAGTAAAGGACATGAATTAATCCCCAAGTCTTGGTGAGTTCCTTCACAAGGTAGACCCTGTTTTTTGTTGTTTTTTTTTTTTACAAAATCTCACCAAGCCGACACTGATATATAGACTGTATTTTATATAGCATATATCATGGACAGAAGTAGGTTAAAAAATATAATCTCAGTGTCACTGCTTGACAATCTCAGTGTCACTGCTTGACAGAGGCACAGCAAAATAATGGGCATAGTATCCTCCAAACTAAAGGGGTGGCGAAAGCCACAAAACTCTGGGCTAGGCTTATAAATGCCCTTGGGCAGATAGCCTAGTATGAACCTATGAACCTATGAACCTATAAAAGACGGCTGGGTGAACAAGACCCAGGATAAAAAGTGTCCAATCCTGGTAGGTGCACTGGTGCCAGTACTGGAAAAAAATGACAGTGCAAAATCCTCAAGACACGGAAACATCTCTACAATGGGGCTTGGCCAGGCTCAGGAGGAGGATGGCCCCCATGTTGTAGAAGGAAGTAGTAGTCCACAAAAATCACAAAAATTGATATGGCAAAAGAGCCATAAAGATGATAGAGTGGACTATTAAGGATAAGAAAGAAATTATGTATTATTACTATTATACACGAAGTCCAGAACTTCCAAAGAAAAGCTTCTATTACCTAATCTACCTATATACTGATCACAATCACTCTGCTACTCAGCCTCAAATCTCCTATATGAGAGGGAGAAGTATTAAATATTTTGTGGTACATGGTAGATTCTGTATGCCTAAGGTGAGGAGAAAGGATGATCTCATGTTAAAAGGAGTCTTTCATTGTGAGAAGTGTTCATGTTGTAAGTTTCTAGTTAGTAGTTTTACAGAAATTAATGGGAAAAAATTTTATGTAAAAGGTACTTTGCGGTGTGAGAGTGAGGCAGTGATATATTGTTTAAAATGTCCATGTAAAAAAATTATATTGGGAAAATCAAAATACATTTTTCTGTAAAGTTAAAAGAATATATTAGGGACATTAAAAAAAGGTAGGGTGGAAAGTCCTATAGCCGTTCACTTTCAAAGATTTCATAATGGAAATCCACTTGGATTACAAACAACTATTTTGGAACAAATTAGTAATGCTTGCTTAAATGTATGTGATATTAAAAGGAAGCTGTGGAAAAAGGAATCAATTTTTATTCCAAAATTCAATACTTTATCCCCCAGAGGTCTTAATATGGAATATAACTGGATTTTTTTTGTAATTGTTGTTTTAGTTGTTTAATTGTTTAATTATGTAATTGAAAAATTGATGTGGATATTTAATGGGCACATGGGAAAATGGAAATATAGTAAAGGCTTAACAGCCAAGTCTCTAGAGACTTTACAATTTGGTTTCTTATTTTAATAAAGTGATTTGGTATTTAAGGACAATTGTCCTTCTGTTCTTTTTGTGGTTTTGATTTGTTTTTGCCATTGGTGGTTGTCTATAATATTTCAAATCTGTTTTTTTTTTTACATTTGTCCCCCATTTTGTTTTCCTTTGTCCAGATTTCTTGTACTAGGAGTTTGAGAGGTATGCTGCTAATTAGTCCAGATGGTACAGAAGGATTTGTAGACTTGTGGCTGTGAGCTGTTTTTGTGGTGGGGTGTAGATTGCTTTGGCGTACCTGATTGTGCATGGGGCATCTAAAGTGAGATGAATGACAGCAAGCCAGTTTCATTTGTTTCTCTCATTTGTCTCTGTTTTTTGTACTTCAAAGTTGTATTCCTTTTTTGCTGATTTCTTTACATGATTAAAAATATTAAACTACAGCAGTACATTTTCTGACCCATTATTCTTTGGAAAATGGTATTCCTAATTCTATTTAAAGCTAATTTTCCAAGTAAATATTAACAGAAAAAAATCCCTTAGTTTTGTCTATGATCATTTTTGTTTCTGATTCTTGATGTCTACAATCAGCTAAAGTAGTTTTGTGTGTGTGTGTGTGTGTGTGTGTGTGTGTGTGTGTGTGTGTGTGTGTGTGTGTGTGTGTGTGTGTGTGTGTGTGTGTGTGTGTGTGTGTGTGTGTGTGTGTGTGTGTGTGTGTCTGTGTGTGTCTGTGTGTGTCTGTGTGTGCGCACATGTGTCTGCAGTGTAAGAAAGTGTCTTTCATGATACAGAGAAAATTGTTGTAACAGTTTGGCATATTACAACTGGTATGTTATACGTAAGGCAAATTTTCTGTATGTAAGGAAATATAAAATTATTTATCCACTCCTGCTCATATGGATGGTGTCAAAAGCAAACTTGTTCACCAGCTCTGTTTGGTGCTGCTGACTGCTAAAAAGATTATGACGATATGGAACAGTTGTGCAAGTGTTTGTATGTGTTTATGGTAGTGACACACACACAAAATGATTTTGCAAATATTTATCAATGATGTATGGTCCATTAATATCCCTTAGGGAATGCAATAGTTTGTTGACATTTTATAAAGTGTATTTGTTTGAGGAGTGGTACATATTATGCAAAATGATCACGTAACTTGTCTTTCAGTTAATGCATGTTAGAGAACAGTCGTAAAGAAATCCAGATAACACCACTTAGGCGTTGTGTGTTTGCCTTCAAACTTGACTCTAGTAGAATAAACAAGTTTCAATTGGTCAGTGTAGAGCCTTTTTAATCTGCGTGTTTGCCTAGGAAAATGACTCTTGAGTAGAATAAGCAATCAACCAGAAAAGCTTGTGTTTGTATAACAGTGGCTGGGTTCCACTTCAGTGTTGTTCATCTTACGAAACCTGAGAAAGCTACCTGCTTCCTTTCATGTCTGTTGCTGGTAATGGTGTTAATGTGTGTTAATAAGCACTGAAAGACTGCCTCCCACCCCCCAACCCCACCCAACCCAAAAAAACAGGCTCTGGCTCTCATGGCAACTGGTATTCTTTTGAAGGGAAAATCTTGAGCCAGATACTTGAATGTTAAAATATGTCAACACTTGGACATAGCTGAATACAGTAATGTAAATTAGAAAGCCACAATACAATTCCAGTTTAAGACAGCCTGTAGTAAGCTACCTTTCTTGTAAATCTGTTAAGAATAAGTACATTCATCTCATCAAGAATGTCACTTAGGGAAATCCAAGATGGTGGCATCAGTGCTATAAAGTGATATGTTCAGTGACCCAGCAAAAGTCTGCAAACTACTGTACATTGCTTAAGAGTCTGTGATGTGCAGAATATTGCCACCTATAAGAATGTTTGGGATATTTGTTATGGGTTGAATTAACAGCGTGACTTCATCTGCATCCATTAAATATACTAATTTATGAAAATGAAAGCAGCTTGGTGAGCAAAAGCAAAACCATAGTCATTAGATATGGAAACTGATGTCATAATGGCAACATTTATTTTCTGTTTCATGAGGGGGTAACTTTAAATCACTTAGAGGTTTTTGGTTATTTCCCCTACATGTAGAAATGGGGAGGGACTAATGTACTTGACGTGTCTGTATTATGCTACATATAATTTGCAGTTAAGGCATTTTCTGTTGTATTATGCCATCTTTTAGCTAACAGCTGTGGAGGCAGATGCAGAGATGCTGCATTGGAAGCTCTAACCTTATTGCAGCCCTTGGTGAGTTTTTTTTGGATGAATATCTTGTTGCTATTAAAATATTCCTGGTCTTATAGCTGGGGAGTGTTTGGTTCATGTGCTTCCTTACATCCAGTCTGCTGCTATTAAATACACCAAACCAGAGCAGTTAAGAGCCCAGAAGGCTTACCTCTGCATGGATCATGGGTTACTTGCTGTTATTTGTTTTGGCTACTATTGTGAAATGCACCAAAAACTAGAGCATCCAGCAGCTCAGCCAGCTGGCTTCCTCTTGCACTGGATTGTGGGCCACTTGCTGAGAACAAGAGGTGGATGAGGTGAGTGAAGGTGGAGTGAGGTGTGTGTGTGTGTGTGTGTGTGTGTGTGTGTGTGTGTGTGTGTGTGTGTGTGTGTGTGTGTGTGTGTGTGTGTGTGTGTGTGTGTGTGTGTGTGTGTGTGTGTGTGTGTGTGTGTGTGTGTGTGTGTGTGTGTGTGTGTGTGTGTGTGTGTGAATGGACCTCTAGTGGGACTGGCTGCCTTGATGTGGTACTGTGGCTTATTGCAGTGTATCACTGCTACTAAATGCCAGTTAAAGGTGCCTGTGAACATTTCTGAATACTTATTTTGGGTGGGGCAGTGTGGACTAATTGGGGATGAGGAACACTGATGTAGGAAGGGGGTAGCAGCAGCAGACCTTAGAGTAGAAATTGAAAAAAAGCTGTCTACACCCCTGAGGTAGCTCATTTCCTTGATGTCCTGGAGGCCATAGATTGCACACGTTACTATTAAGGCTTTACCTGCTCCAGACAGTTTGTAATACATCAACAGGAAGCATTCCCATTTCCTGCATTGCCAGGTGGTCTGTAATGCGCAAAATATTTTATATGTAATGTGGCTCCCTGTTGTAATTCTGAGACTTATAAGTGACAGACCCATAATTATGAAAAAAAGTAAAAAAAAAAAATTAAACAGAAACAGCAAATGTTGAACCTCTCTGTTGCCCTTTACAGTTGTTTTGTGTAGGGTGGCAAGCACCCTAAACCAGCCAAACTTGTATATATCAACACTGAGATTGCCATACCTTGGAGAAAAGGGAATATTCTGAGATAAGGCAATCTCATAATTAGTATATCTAAGTCTGCATTTTTGGTCATTCACTCAAGTAAGTCTTGTTGTGCTGGAACTTGCACGAGTCTCAAAATGTCAAACAGTTACTTGTATTGTGTCTGTCTGCCAAGTGGAGTCAGGCTGGTTGGCAATTGCAATGTGTTTTATGAAGTCACCTACTGAGGCCATATCTGCTATCAGCAATATTGGTGCACATCATCCCAAATGTCAAGGACCACATTCAACATCTCCACTATGCTGTTTGTAGCAGAGATTTGTGGCTGGATCACTGACCTGCACATCCAGTGGCTAATGCTGAGTGCTGTAATTATAGCAGAGGCAATCCTTGTCTGTCCTCTATGAGGGGAATGTGCATTTCAGAGGTAGTGATCATTTCAGATGCTATGCATGCTGGGGAAGCAGGTGAAGCTCATGTTGGACTAACAGGTGCAAGATGCCCATCATGCACTGACGAGGCTGTGTGTCGTACCTGTCCCTCTAGGGAATCTTTATAATGGCAGATGTGGGTGACTACTCTCCAGCAGTGTTGTAGACTGTGCCACCTGCATGTTTCCATCATTGTTAGCCATGGGTGCTCGGCTGATGTCATCCCTGTGTTGTCCTGTTCTGCTATACTATCCACCCGGGGAACTTGTAAAAGTATTAACATCCATGGCACCACTGCCTACCCACTCACACATACCCCTGTAAATCCCTGAGACATGCGTGATGCTACACATTAAAATGCAGCTATAACACACATTGACAAACATGTCTTCTCATGGAGGTTGTTGGAGTTGCTGGCCAGAGATGTCTGCAAGGACAGATATGCAGGCAAGCCATAGTCAAGCCTTTCCTTCAAACATGCAGTGGAAGATACTGTACTGTAATGGACATTACTAACTTGGTACTTCCTCTACTGACACACACAGATGACTGGTACTAGCCCAAATCCTACAACCAAGCCACCCCCAGGTATAAGGGGCTTTTCTCTCTAGCTAGAAAGTGACACCAAAACAACTCAACCTTGGTGAGTTGCATCAATGTTGGTGGCCCGATCCTGTGGTACACCTGTTTGTCACAATAACTTAGGCCTTTTCCTTTGCATGGAGTGCAACATCACTGACAGTTCATAGTACCTGTTGTAGGGACATATTATTGCTACTAGCATTCACTTCCTGTATCATTCCATGCCAAATTTGATCCCAGTAATGTTTGTCTGAGTCAACTTTGCCAAGGAGGGGCTTGCCATATGTGTAGAGTACCTACAGTAACACTTTATTCTTCTGTTAGTGAAAATTTTAAGGTGTTGCCTCCCTTAGGTGGCTGTACCAGTACCTGTAAACTTGTGATTAAAACACATCAGTGAGTGCTATGCTGTGCAATGCACATAAATATGACACAACCCACTGTTTATGCACATGGGTATTAGCCACAGTTTGTGCTATACACAGCCTCACTTTATTTATTTACTGGAGCCATGCCTGATTATATGATCCTGGAACCTCACACCTCTTGCAACAAGTTCTTTTAATGGTTTCCTATGTTCTCAGTTTAACCCCCCCCCCCCCCCCAAGCCACTAACAGATGGTACAGTGCCATGCCAGTGTTTTGGTTCCATTTATACATACACTTTGACATCTGCCACACTGTCACTAATGTGCACCACAAGGTATTTGGTGGCACAGATACTTTACCAGGCAAAACTCCTCCTTAATTCTGGGAAGCTCTAAATCTAGAGAGACTTTTCTGACATTCTTCAGTTTTCAAGTTGCACAACTTGTAAGCATTGCTGCACAAAATAGTTTCACTACTTCATATCCCTAAAAAGAGATAGTTAGTGTGGAATTTATGCTAATAAAACCAGTTAGCACCACTGTCTCCGAATTGCTACAGATGCTCAACTCTCTCTTCATACATAGCAGCACTACCCATAGCCATCACAGTGAGCACAAAGCATGCAACTTGCTTGCTCATGTGTTTGGCATGAACATGCTTTAGCGTAGCAGTGCAGTGCTGTGGCCATGTTGTAACACAACTCTGCAGTAATACCACCATGCCTTATTGCCACTGTGCAGTGCTACTTTGCACAGCACATGATTCATAACTGTGCATCAAGGGGTATAGGGATACTATTTTTACTTCTCAGAACATGGCTAAATGGCCATGACTGCTTCAATCTGTGGAAAATGCAGGGCCCTGGCTTGCTGTGCCAGGGAGGATCTTCCCATTCTTTCTACCAGGAATCTCAGTGAGTATCTGAAGGAACATTATGGTAGATGCAACCTACACTGAATGACTACATTATAGTGTCTATGAAACAGTGGCAAACCCATTTGCAATTAAGCCATGATAAAGGACAAATTATTATTCCAGGGATAAAAATTCAAAAGGGGATGCTCCAAGGTGACTCTCTGTCACCACTGCTATTTTGTCTTGCCCTTAATCCATTAAGTTGTCTACTTATCAGATTAGGTTGTGGCTACAATTTGCTTACAGAAAACAACTAATTGTAAAGATGTATCGTCTTCTTTTTGTAGATGATTTAAAACTGTGCAGTTCATCAGATGAGGAACTGAAAGCACAACTGCAACTGGTCAAACTTTTTTAGATGATATAAGAATGCCATTTGGTCTTGAAAAAAGAGCAAAAGCAACCTTTAAAGCAAGCAAACTGCAGCACCAAGAAAACATCAGTTTGGGACAGGAATGTGATATAAAAGAACTTGAGCAAGAGGGAGTGTATAAATATTTGGGAATTGATGAAGGATCAATAGTAAAACATGAACAAATGTGAATAATACTTAGTAAGGAATATTTTAGAAGACTTAAATTGATACTGAAAACAGCGTTGACATCTAGGAACAACGTCCAAGCTATAATTCAGTTTGCTCTTCCTGCCCTAACTTACAGTTTTGGAGTGATTGACTGGCCCCAAAAGGTGCTGGATAGATTGGACAGGAAAACACAAAGGATGCTTCATGCTCATCAAATTATTTATAAAAATCTGTGCATACCAAGATTATATATTCCCTGTTCTGAAGGAGGTATGGGCCTCCTCAAAATTGATTACATGTATAGATCTGCAATCAAGGGATTGCAGGCATATCTGCTGACCTCAAAAGACCAAATGTAGTGAAAGTTTTGAAGCATGAGGAGAATAAGTCTAAGATAACTTTCCTGCTTCATTTAGCAGAAGCATAGTAGCATCAAGGTGGAATGGAAATCAAACCAGAAGTAGATAAAAATCAGGCAGCAACTGAATGTGCCAAACAACAAAAGAAAGAATATAAGCTGAAAGATCAGATGAGAAGGCAAGAATGTGGAAAATGCATAAATATAGTTGCAAGTATGGTGAAGTCTTGGAACAACCTCAAGTTGATCAGGATCGAACACAGGAATGGTTAAGGAGAGGTGAATTTTAACCAAAAGACGAAAGGTTAATATTGGCGGCCTAAGATACTGGACTATGTACATGTCGGTTTACAAGTCCATTGAACCTGTGGGAGAAACACACAAATGTAGGTTTTATAAAACAGAATTGGAAATAGTCGCACATCTTGTTGCTGGTTGTAACATACTAATGGCAGAAGGACTGTATGCTGAAAGACATATAAATGTGGTAAGACTGCTGCACTGGGGATTGTGCAAAGTAGCTGAAAAGTATCCTCCATCTCCTCAAACCTATAAATCTGCTACAGCAAAATCTCCAAATTCGCTACTAAATCTAAACACTACTCCCACCATTGCTCTTCCCTACACATGCTAAAATGGCTAGAGCTTCCCAACTACCTCAACTACCTCCAACTCACTACAGCCCACAAATTAATCTTTAAACCTACTGCATGCCCTGCTCTAGCATACATCCTTCCTTCTTATACTCCCCACAGACCCCTAAGATCTGCACAACAAAACCAACTTGCTATTCACAAACCAAAACGTCCTGCTGGCCAGTGTCTGCTATCCTATTCCTTAGCAAAAAAATGGAACTCTCTTCCCCCCTCACTAAGAGTCTCCAATAACGTTGAACTCTTTAAATCCCAGCTCCATTCTCATCTCTCCCAAAATTGGAAATGTAATTGCTCTCTGCCCCCCTAATCCTATTAAACTCATTTCTACTTGTTCTTCATTAAATACTTCTTCACCTTGCTATTGTGCCCAACGGCTTCCCCTTGATATTTCTTAGTGTAAATACTATACATACCCTTCTTTCTGTACTCTCTCCCCCGTTATACTTATTCCCTTCTTTCTGTACTCTCTCCCCCCTTATACTTATTCCAACTAAACCTATATTACATTCGACTAACTAATGACTCTAACATTCTATAAACTGTCCAAACCTCTTCTACTAACTTTACCCTCCATCCCCCTTGTATTACCCCCTATTGCTTTTACTCACATATGTTCTTCTTTCTAATAAACAGTTGCCTCTTGCTTCACTACTCAACTGCCTCTGTCTCCTTCCTCCACTTTAGGTATTTATTCCTACTGCTCTGCATACTTTACACTACCGATCTTCGTTACCAAGCATGTTCTGTATGAACTATCCTTAAGTCTCCTATACTCCACTTATTGCACTACATCTTTTTGTTACATCTCACTGTATCATCTTACAATTTTGCTTAAAATATTATATAATACTAGGATGATTCATAACTGCATTTTATTGTACTTTTTATCATATTTTTATTGTATCTTTGTAATCTTGGAGCATTTCTCCCCGGGCCTCCACTGAAAACGGGCTCCTTGAGCCCAGTGGACCACCCCGGTTATCAAACTGGAAATAAATAAATAAATAAATAGAAATATGAACCATAAAGCATCATAGAAAATTATGGTTTATATCACATGGGATCACCCACTGCCAACAGTTCAAAAAATAGATGCAAGAAAACCAGATATGGTAGTCCATGAAAATTTATTTTCATGTTTTTAATTACATAATTTGTATTACATAGTTAGTATTATCTATTTGTTATTAGAATAGCATCACCTGACCTGAACTAATTTCCTTGTATTATTGCTCTTTGCCTATATCACAAGTGTCTTTTTTACATGTATTTCTATAAACATGCTTTAATCTGTGGAGCTTTTCTCCCCGGGCCTCCACTGAAAATGGACAATGATCCAGTTGGACTAGCCCGGTCAACAAATGTAAAATAAAATAAAATAAAATAAATAAATAAAAACAAAAGTAGCATTGCTCATTGAAAATGCTACACCCAGTGACTACAGTGTCTTATGTACAAACCGAAACAAATTCATAAAATACCAGCATTTGCAGGCAGAAATGAAGGCAATGTAAAAGAAAAATACCCCAAAAGCTCCAGTAGTAGTAGGAGCAACAGGTCTTATAAAAAAAACTCTACAATTGTAATCAGATATGTTACCAATACATGTAACTCCGTACAAATTGCAGAAGGAATCATTACTGGGCACATTGTGAGTGCTGTGAAGAGCACTTCTGGCTAACATCAAAGACTGAAACAATACTAATTTCATGAACTTTAATCATAGTTTGACTTAGGTATGGGGTCCATTCCCATCATGGTATTAGAAACCCAAAAGACTTAGAGAAATTAAAAACTAGAGTGGCTATTGCATAAAGTGGATGCCTGGTATGAGCTGGCTGGAATGGTAATTGATGCCAGTGACATCACTCATCATGGAGGACAGTGTTGGCATACATATAGTGATCTGTACTGTCGCTACCTTGATCTGTTTCACCAGTGACAGACATTGGTTCAGGACTCTGAATCTGAAATCTGCTTTTTCAGTACCATTGCCTTCTACTTTCTTAACCATTATACATGCATACAGAAAGCTGCATATTTTGTTTTCCTGTGGTTGAGGACTGAATGTTGAGCATAGCTGGGTGTTGAAGAATGCAAGAGTGCCTCTCCCAGCACCAGGAGTGTATATGGAATGTGTGCCAAACAACTATATAACTGATTGTGTTTATAACATATATGTATGATAGAACTGGCAGTAACACATAAAGTGTACATTGCTTGAAAATTGTAACAAGCTTTAATACTAAGTATGAAGTAACCAAACTGAAACACCTTTTGCCTCGTGGTATACCCTTGACCAAGAGGTAATGACTAAGTTATATATAACACAAACCAGATACATACAAACTGCAATAGTAAACATCTTTAATGATACTTCCTCACCTCCCCCCCCCAGGCATAATGTTTACTGTAACATAGAACATAGATTATTTTCTTCTACAAGGCTCTCAGCTCACTGGTTACTATCACATGTATAATACCAAACAGCATTATGCTGCCTGGATGTTATGGATTTTTTTATTATTATTTTTTTTCTGTTCCACCTATGGCACTATGACAAATTAGTGGTCATCTCAGTGAAATAAACATGGTCACAACAAACAAGCAATATTAAATTAGTGTCATACCAAAGGAAAAAAACATTTTCAGTGGAGCCCTGCCTCAGAATCTCCCAAAGCATGTGCATTTTCCTGGAACATCAATTAACATATTAACCAGTGTCACTATTTGCTGAAATAAGTTAATGCAACTAAATGACACAGCTGCAGAAACTTAACCTTAAGTGAGATGGGAATTATGGCCCTTATTTCTACAGCTGCCCAGCACGTTTTATTGCAGTTTATCAACTGAAGCATGCCCTTGCCAAAGGCTCATATGGTTTTCAGATAGCTTACTTTAACTGCTGCTCCTTGGTATATAACAATTTATTTGTATTTGTTTTCCGAGTAAAGCACTGATCTCCATGGACCTTTTTTCAAACTCAGCCCAGGAGTGGTATCTGGTTAAGGGACTTACTCAGAGTCACACAACAGCATTATTAAAGGGAAACATTTTTTCTAACTGCACAAATAACCACTGATATTTATCATCAAGTGCCTAGCTTCTGCTCTACAAATACTGACAAATGAAATGCATTAAATGCTTTGGTTTCTTGTATACTGCACTTGGAAACAGTTTACATTGATAAGCTAAAACACTTGGAATTCCATCTGTATGTGCTTGCAGCAATAGTTTTTACACTATATTTGAAATATGGTTCTAGATTCTGCAAGCATATACACAAGGCTTGGGAACTTCTTCTTCTTTCGGCTTTTCCTGGTTAGGGGTCGCCACAGCGGATCTTCTGTCCGCTCATGATTGGCAGTGGAGTTTTACAGTGTTGAGTTGCCAGCCCGGCGCCCAACCTTCCACAAA
Organism: Protopterus annectens; assembly: GCF_019279795.1. NCBI lineage: Eukaryota > Metazoa > Chordata > Ceratodontiformes > Protopteridae > Protopterus > Protopterus annectens. The sequence goes on from NC_056738.1 coordinate 406,659,923, forward strand.
AGGCATACACACGCACACACTCACACCTAGGGCCAGTTTAGAGTGTCCAATCCACCTACTGCATGTCTAGATTCTACAAGCATATATGCAAGGCTTGGGATATTCAGAGAAAATATTGCTCTAGTGCTACCAGTGATCCCCTGGTGGGCTATAGCAGTACTACATGTATAATAAGTAATTCATAGAAAGGAGAAAGTCACATTCAGCAAAAGGCTCATCATCAACTCATTTGCATGTCTCTGAACTGACACTTAACATAGCTGAAACAACTACCTTATGTGTTTCTCCAGCACAGGCACCTACAGACATATGGATAGGCAGATACTCACACACACACCCATACACATACATATTCAAACAGACATCGGTACTGCCACTCACACACACACACACACACACACACACACACACACACACACACACACACACACACACACACTCTACATGCTTACAAACATGCAAATTGAAGATATGATAATTCACCTTTGTCACATTTTTACACTGAAGGAGGAAGCCAGAACACATGCACGACCCCCCACACAATTACAGGGGGGCATGCAGAATCCACACAGAAGAAGCTACAGCCAAGAATTCATCCAGAGACATGTGCTGCAATATGGCAGTTCTGCTCACTGCACAACTGTGTAATGATCATTTACTTTCACACACATCCTACTTTTTCCAGATGTCCAAACATACCCAGTTATTAGGTGCAATGCTAACGTTTGTGATGGAAAGTGAAAGAAAATGATGGCTGTCTTGTTAGTCTTAAATACACTGCAACCCCACCACCATCACCACCACCAGCAACACAAGCATAAGTCATAACAATACTAGTTTTACACTGAATTAGGCTAATAAAATACATCATTTTAGAGTATTCCTATCATGCTAGACCAGGGACTGCTGTTTAATAGTGATAAAACAGCAGCACTGGTGAGTCACTTGTATTAATGGATGGACTCGTATCTATCAGTTACATTAACTTTACTGAGTGCGTGCATCCAATTGTGGTTAAAAAATGCACAATAATGACATATTTATCTTACTTCAGATACTTGCACATTAGTCTTGCAAAGCCAAATTAGTTACTGTTTACACTGAGTATACAACAAGGGGGTCACTTACTTTCACCCACAGACAGCTCCCACCCCAACTCAGAATGTGTAGCTACCACTGTGTGCACTTCAGATATCCAGTTGTAATAACAAATGATGGGGATCTAATTAATTTCAACTTTACCCTGCACAAACAGTAGCCACACATTAAAGTATTACAAATTGCTTCACATGATTTACATTAACCCTGCAAAGACAGAATAATGAACAAACAACAGCAGTCAGTCAGTTTCCACCACAGATAACCCTAGCAATTATACTAATTTAACTGTGTAGTGCATGCCCCTCAGTTCTGGATAAAGCCAAGAATAATGGGGGGGGGGGGGCAAAGGCCCAACAGTTGGCAACAATTTGTAAGTATTACTCTAATTCAGATAGAATGTTAATTGAAAAATGGGTATGGCGTCAGCACACATTTTCTCAAGGATAAGAAGCATGAAGCTCTAATGTTTGGCATTATTGACTGACTGTAATCCTCAAAGATTTATCAGAAAAATGAAAAATTATGCAATGCAAAAATATGAAACAAATTCAAGGATGATCTTCAAAATCAAGATTTGTTGTGAGTTAATTTGTAGCATACATTAATTCTGAGATGTCTGATTGTATAAAACTTACTTTATCAACTCCTTTGGAGCATAGTGACAAAGCTAAAATATTAACAAAATAAATACTTAAACTCAGACAGATTTTAAACACTGCTCTTACATAATTAAGATGGTTAATAGAAAACATATTTACATAGCAAACATTTTCTGAAGGATATAAAGTCAGAAACCCAAATGTAAGTCATTACTTAGTAACTGCAACCCTGTATACTATGAAGAGCCAGAAATTTTACAGTGTTAAAAAAAAAGAAGCTCTGGAACAGTCTGTAAAATCAGGGCAGTTGACAGATACTCTGCAGATCCATCCATCCATCCACTACCCATACCTCTCAACCCCTCTGAGCAAGAAATCTGGACAAGGCCATAAAAATGGGGAGACAAAGGCCCAAAATTAGGGTCATTTTTTAAATATTACTGTTCCAAGCTTACAGGTTTTGCATTTGCATGAATTTTCTGAAGGACGTGAAGTCTGAAACTCAAATGTATGTCATTATTTTCTGACTTAAATCATCAGTAATTTGCCAGTGATTTGCTAGAAAACCACAATTTTATGAAAAATGTACCAAAAATATGAGGTAAAAATCTGGACATTCTGTGAAAATCTGTACAGTTGAGAAGTGTGCCACTACCCATGATATCTGGTTGCCTTCCAGGATTTGTCCACTGCTACTTTTGCTCACAGCAACTAGCCATTTCTATTCATTGTTGAATAATTCAAACTTTTTACTCCATACCATCTTCTAGCAAAGAGTAGAAACTCAGCACCTCCATACTAGTGTCATTTCACTAGATCTGTCTTTGTGCCCATTGTTTGTCTGCTTGTTTTTTATAATGTTTCCTTATTTAAAATAAAATAAAACAAACTAAAGAAAGAGCAGAAAGGCACCCTTAGCAGACCAGCACCCTAGCTGGCCATCCAGTTCTCCTGTGCATAAGACCCGCTATGGAAGGAGGAGGAGAATGATCCCCCTGTTAACATAGCTGAAGCAACTACCTTATGTGTTCCTCCAGCACAGGCTCCTACAGACATATGGACAGGCAGATACTCACACACACGCCCACACACACATACACATACATATTCAAACAGACATTGGTACTGTCACTCACTCACACACACAAACACACACACACACACACACACACACACACACACACACACACACACACACACACGCACGCACGCACACACACACACACACACACACACACACATACACACACACATCCCCAGACAGTCAGGCCCATGAATGCCGCTGTACACACATACACACAACAGACACGAGTGTGCACGTATGTCAGACCTGCAGTAACTGACCTGCTGCCATATACTGTAATGTGTGTACACTGTGAGTCTACTGCATTCAGATTTCACTGTGCTGCATAAAATAGCATGGTAGAGTTCGACTTTGATTCACTCTGTCATGCTATCCTGAAAAAAATTTATAGCTTCAGTGCAGAACATATCTCTGATTCACAGTAGTCATGGTTTAGGACATCGCTAATTTACAATAGTCATGCTTTAGGACACACTGCATTTGCATGTGGTGATAGCAGCAAGACTGCTTGAAGTGCTGCTTTCTGCAGCCTTCATAGCTCTGCATTGCTGTAGTAATCTTCATATCTCCCCTTCATAACATACTGAGCAATCCTACTAGAAGAAGGTTTACACAGTGGGTTATATGTATCTTAGGAGCTTCCTCTAGCAATTGCTATCACTCTGATACCAGGCCTCAGTGTCATCAATTAACCTTAATCACTGGATAGAATCACATTAATTCTACTTTGCAACTGAATACCATCAATAGCATTTCCTTCTGTACATAAAATGGCATGAGATACGATGTTTACTTTTGCTCAATAGCACTTTACAATTCAAAATGGCTAAATTATAGTTGATTTATATGTGTGTGTATGATGCAAGGGGACCTTGGTTAGGTCTGCAGAAAGTGTGAATCTCAAACACGCCTGTCTTTAATTTTCCACCGTTATAGTGCTACCACAAATAGTGACAAGAACTTTTAGCACATACTGTACTAACTTTGCCAAAGGAGGTTTACCACTGAAGCAAGCATACACTGCTCAGTTTGGAAGGGTATATAGGCAAGATTATTTCCTAAACTGTTCTTACCAATCATACTGCCTCACTTTCAATAAAACAGGGTCTGGAGTTTTGTTCCTAAATAAGAGGTCAGCTGGCTATTATCACTGCTTATTTGTGGACTTGTAGACATTACCAGCTGTAAAGAGGGTAAGGTTTCTCCTCCTCTTCTTTTGGATCCCTAGAGGGTTGCTTTAACATGTATACTCATTCATTATCTGTAAAATCTCAACACTCAGTGTTTTACTTTTTTAGTTCACTGCATATTTAGTTAAGTTGAGGGTATTCATAAATCAAGTATACAACAAGCTCAGTCCTATTTATACCTTGTTCCATCATATTACAGGTTCATGAAATTCTCCCACCTCCTGCAAAGTGCAACCCTTCAATTTACATTCACAAGGGGAAACACTTTTATTAGCTACTTGCTAAGCCTGAACATTGGTTCGCTAGTCAACAATTCAACATCATGAATCTCCCACAGAGAATTTGACATACCTTAAGTTCTCCTTATCCTACATTACATATGTATAATTTTCCACCACATTTACCACTTGCAGCTGTTTCCTATAGTCACCCTGTGGGCAGCCACTACTCTCTACAGAATTTACTTGGCAAGTGATAAGAAACAGAGGTAAAATGCCAGGCCTGTCTTCCATATCATACATAAACAAACACACACAAACACACACACACACACACACACACACACGCTTGCATGCTCACACACACACACACACACACACACACACACACACACACACACACACACACACGCACGCACACACACACACACATACACACACACACACGCACGTGCGCACATGCACAGACACACACACCCCTTTGAACAATCTGCATTTTGTGTAAGTTCTGACTTCTTATAGCTTCTCAGCAGGTATTGGCAGAAATGATACATAATATTTATAGGTCAATCTCAAAAATACATAATTCTCTAGGGCATGGCTAGGATGTGACTAGGGTAGCAGTACTTTTCTCCTGCTCTGCTTCTACTTATACTTCTGACAGGAAATTATATTTCTAAACAATTCTAAACAACATAGTTGAGTGGATTTCAATAAATCTTACAATGATTGAGGATTGTATCGAATAATTTTTTACATATTCCTTTATTTTTCCTGTCAAATTCTTTGTAGAAAATATTTGTCACTATATCCAGCCTTATAATGAGTCACACAAAGGTAACTTCACAAGATTCTGTGCTTAAAAAAAAGAGATTCATTCAGTACTAACATTCAAGAATTATCAGTTAAGATAGATAAATTGGGCACCAAAACTGAGGAGTTTAAACAGAACTGTTCCAAACGGGTCTATATTATATCATCAAATGCTTAAAAAAGGTGAACGATGAATAATCGACTCCATGTAAGCGAAAGCTTACAATCTCAAAAGCTCAGAACAGTGATTTTTTTTCCAAGGGAAAAAAATCGCTGTTCCAAAAAAAAAAAAAAAAGAAAAAAAAATTGAAAGAATACATAAAGTGGGGGGGGGATTCACCCCCCCCATACCCCCCGATGTGGGGGGCTGTGCCCCCCACAACCCCCTACTTAAATATACCATCTCCAAGATAGCACTACAGTGCCAAAACGGCAAAGTAATGGAAGCGGTCAAGCAAATTCTTTCCCTAGGAAAGAATTTGTTTAAAAGCCGCTTCGCTATTTTGCCTTTTCATTGTTTTAAGTTCGATCAAGACGCATTCGATAGAATGCGTCTTCGGTCATCTAATAGGAACCCTTCCAAACAAATAGAAAAATCAGCAAATCTCTGCAGCTGTAGAAGACCTAGATATCAGGCATAGTAGATTCTTTAAATGGCATAGAAGAAAGAGTGAATGAGGATGAAAATAATATTGAGCTCCTGTTAAAGCAAAATACTGTTCTCCTAGTGAAAACTGATGACCTAGAAAATAGATCTCGCAGGAATAACATCTGCATATTTGGATTATCTGAAAGAACTGAAGGTAATAATACATTTAATTTTTAGTCTTCCTGGCTTCCTAAAATTTTAGACTTACTAGAAGCACTCTCATTTGGAATAGAAATAGCACATAGATCCTTAGGTTCTCCTGCATCAAAAAACAACACTTCTCAGAGGTCTATTATTGTTAATTTTTTTCCTCTCAAGATAAAGAGCTTGTTCTTTAGGCTGCCTGGGATAAATCACCATTCAAAATAGATGGATGTAGCATTTGTTTTGACAAGTGACTATTCTGCAGCAGTAATATGCAAGAGAAGACAATTTCTTCCTCTCGTTTGAGAACTTAAGAAAAAACAAATAAAATTACATCTACTGTCTCCTACCAGATTAAAGATTTTCCTTTCAGATCAAACTAAACTATGTGAAGATCATATCTAAAACTAATAAAATATTAGCGCAAACAGAAGATATGGATTGGTCCATTATATCCTTTATGAGACATGCAGAGAAAAATGGATGGAAGGTAAATGAAAAGAAGAAGAAATTAAGATACAAATGGCTGTTTTTTTTAATTGATATATAAAGAAAAGAGCAAAGTGTTAAGATTGCTTTTCTCCTTATATAAATCTACGTATTCTTTATCTTCATATTTTTTAACAATACTGGAAAAGATCTCATATGCATCTATAACATAACAGAAGTTAGAAAATCAAAGTAAACTATTACAAGATAATCCAACCTTTTTATGTTATACTTGCCTATTTTATAAACAAGCAATACTTTCTTGATATTCATCCATCCATCCAGCCTCAACCCCTTTTTCCTATTTTACACATGGGGTCAGGTATCACTTCAACAGTGACAGTCATCTATAGCCAAGGTTTACACCACTGGGTGGCTAGCCCTGCCATGGTAGTTCATCCATACCACTCATTCCCATGCATACTCACACCTATGGCCAATTAGAGTGTTCAAGCCAATGTGGGAGGAAGATGGTGCACTTGGAAGAAACCCACAAGACCACAGGGAGGACATGCAGACTCTGCACAGAAGGCACCCCAGCCAAGAATCGAACTGGAGAACTTCTTGCTGTGAGGTGACAATGTTAACCGTTGCAACACCGCAGCTGCCCCAATACTTTCTTCATATGTTATAATGAAATATTATTAGGTCTTTTTAGTGTCAGTCCTTATTTAAAAGAAATCTATAGTCCCTATACCAAAGTTTACACCATGGTCTTGCATTCATGGTTGGTTATCATTAAGCTAATGCATGCTTTGTGTCTGTGTGTCAGTTGTAGTTGCACTGAGTTTGATTACATTAGCTTACATATCTAATTCTTTAAGTTGTTTTGTTCCCAAAAATGGAAAATTATTTACTAAAAAGGGACTTGTCCTCCAAGTGACATTTTATGTTTAAAAGCATTAACAGTGAAAAAATACCTTACAGGGGGATAAATAGACAAACATATTTTATGAATGTAGATGTGCCCCTGTCTGACTGTAATTCAGTGTAACATTTGAGGAGTTGTTTTATCATTACTAATAATATATCCTGAAAGCTGTTTACCTTATTAGTGCATGGGCTTTGATAATGCGTAGCTCCTGTGCCTTACCGGATGAATTGCTATGTGTTTGTTTTTGAAGGAGAGAGATAATTACATTCTCTGTGGATATATTTCATGTTATAGTTCGCAAATGAAGGGGCTATGATGCTTGGAATAGATTTAAAATAATCTCTCCTTATAGATTTGTTATATGTGTTCCTTGATCTTGATAAAGAGATGAAACACTGTCAGAGAAATATGTTGTCTGGTTACAAGACATATTTGTAAAAAGTAGAATTTTTTTCTCTCTAGTGCTAATGACTTTTCTCATTTTACTTAAACACTTGAAGTTTTCTCTAGTAAACGGATTGAGCTTTGTGAAGTTTCCTGCCCATGCAGAGAATCAGGGTTGTTAACAGCTTATGATTTTGATTGGTGGACAGCTTTAGAAGGTTAATTTAAATAATATGTATTTTACTCTACATCACTGTGATTTTTTGGCACTGCAAACTGGTCTGCTGTTCTAGTTATTAAGTTAATCTAGCTGTGAGTAGTATAGCCAGGTAGAGATTTGCTGCACCAGGACTTCTTGTTCCTCTCTGAGCACTTTCTCCTGCTGTTTCTAGCTAGAGGGAACCCCTCAGCACCCTAGTGAGAGTACAGTGCGGACCAGAACCTTTCTGGTTAGACTGGATAGATGGAGAAGACAGAGTGTGGTCTGCCATTGGATAATTCTGTTAGTTCAGACCTCTGACTTGTTGGTTTTTAAACCCTACATAGGTGCAGGCCTGTGCTTGTTTTAACCGTGCTCACTCTGAGAGCAGAGACGCCAGAGAAATCCAGGCTTTCAGCCAGATCTTCAAATGATAAGTCAATTTACTGTTGCACTTTTTACTGATTTTATTGTTGTCTGCCTACTGCACTGTTGTAACGCCTTAACTGAGTGCAGGATTTAAAGTTTTTTACTGCTGCTACATCACTGTGTTATTTCAGAACTGCAAACTGGTCTGCTGTTCTAGTTATTAAGTTAATCTAGATGTGAGTAGTACAGCCCTGGAACAGATTTGCTACACCAGGACTTCTCGTTCCTCTCTAAGCACTTTCTCCTGCCATTTCTAGCTAGAGGGAAGTCCTCAGCACCCTGGTGAGAGTAGAGTGCTGACTGGAACCTTTCTGGTGAAACTGGATAGGTGGAAAGGACAGAGAGTGGTCTGCCATTGGATAATTCTGTTAGTTCAGGCCACTGATTCATTGGTATTTAAACCCCACATTAGCACGGGCTTGCACTTAGTTGAGCATCACTCAATGGTGTTGCGCTGTGGTAATTACTAGCAAGGTATTCCATCTTAAATTTTCTCCTTAACAGTGCCTAAGTGATTCTCTGTTAGCACAGTCCCACTCAACAATCAGTGTGTGATAAACTCATTCCATCCCCCAGAAATCCACATGTAGCTGTATACACCCTTCAGACCCTAGACCCTTAACTCCCAGTAGCTCTTCTAGGTCCATCCTTCTTATTCTGACAAACATGTTCAGGTAGTTTCCTGTTGCTTCTCCAGCTAGCCTGGTTGACATGGGCATCCTGTGGCAATGTGGCAATTGCCTCATGTATACAGACAACCCTCTGCTGCTAGCACCCATGAACACAATTTGCAAGAGATGCAATTACATTAAGAACCTGGAATCCAAGCTCTCTTGCTCTCAAGCTAGTACATCTGGCACAGAGAAGGTTGCGAGCACAAAAACAGCATCTCTCACACACACACACACACACACACACACACGCACGCACGCACGCACACACACACACACACACACACACACACACACACATACCTCCCACTTAACACACACCCACATACATGAAGGTTCTCATCAGGAACATACCCAAACCCAAGAGACCTCCCAAACAAAAACACATGCACACTGGAGAACAACATATCGTACAACACCAGTGTCCCACAGCCTCAAAGACCAAAGACTAAGCCCAACATATTAGTCATTGGAGACTCAGTTGTGAGACACACAGATGTGCCCCTCACCAGGCTGGATAAGGAGAAAATCACAATGAGTTGCTTGTCAGGTGCCAGAATTCATCATATCACACAAGCACTTAAGTCTCTCAACAACAGGCACAGCTATGACTCCATCATTGTCCATGTTGGTGTGAATGACTTGAGACGTACCTCTGTGGACTATATGAAGAGAAACATGATCAAACTCACTGAATATGTGTCCCAGGCAGGTATGTCCCTAGACATGAGCAGCATTTTACCTTCACCAAGAATGATGCCTCAATACAAACAGAAAATGATTGACTTTAACAATTGGCTCAGTTTCTGGTGTCATTCCAGGGGTATCCAGTGCCTGACAACCTGTGACAAAATGATAGATAAGCTTTGATGCTAGAGATGGCCTTCATCTAACCCCGCTGGGCTTCTGGCTATTGGCAAAGGCTCTTGCCTCCCCCATAGTGCCTATTTTTGGCAGTGTCACAAGGACCAAATCTCCAATGTAAAAAATTCTTCTAATCATAACTTAAAGGTCATGCTGCAAAATGCTAGGAGCCTTAACATGAAACTGCACTCACTGGAAGTTTTCCTAACCTTAGAAGATGCTGACATCTGTGCAGTCACCGAAACCTGGTTCAAAGCTGTGGAGAGCACCACAGCTTTACCAAGCTACTCTACCTACCATTCATACAGACCCAAATCAGAGGGCAAGAAAGCTAGAGGTGGAGGTGTATCTATATACATTAAAGATACTCACACCTCCAGACTGGTCAAACAGTATGATGCACACAAGACACTTCAAGTGCAACTAACTGTGGGCAAGACACCTATCCAAGTCTTAGCCGGCTACAGCCCCCCTTCCATGAATCATGATACCCACTCTAACTATCTGGATCTACTTGACTCCATCTAGATTCAACCCTACACCCTGGTCCTGGGTGACTTTAACTATCCAACCATAGATTGGAAGAGCTACTCATCCCAGAACACTCTTGCACAAGGATTTCTCAACTTTTTTAACTCAAACACGTTGCACCAGCTGGTCAGCACCCCCACAAGGGGCAACAGCATCTTGGACCTAGTACTGACAAACATGGGTGATTGGTGCAGCACCCCTGTAGTGTCATCACCCCTGGTAAGATCAGACCACAAGGCAATCATTTTTTAAGTCACCATCCCCTCAACCCCCCCAAACTGGGACTAGACAAAAAAATTCTCCAAAGCTGATTAGAACCTCCTGTGAACAAGGTTGAATGGTTTTGTAGCTCCCCCCTCCTCAGAGGAACTAGTCACCTATGTAGGGAACTACACCAAGGCTTTATACAAGCACATATATAGCCTGCAGCATGGACTCTGCAATACCAGATAGGACCAAAACATGCTCCTCTAAGAAAAGCAAACCTGCCTGGTGGACGGCTGCTATAAACAGACTTTATAACAAAAGAAAAAAAACTGCTGTCCAGAGGCAAAAAAGGAGCAAGTCCCAAATTTGAAGCAAGATCTTCTAAGCCTGAACAAATAAGTTAGGGCCCTAGTGAGATCCTCTAAGGCAAACTACGAGTCTAAATTGGCCTCCTCAACAAAAGACAATCATAAAGCCTTCTTTAGTTACATCCATAACCTCAAGGGAAAAACCCAAATCTGTACAGAACTGGTTGTCAATGGCACCACACACACTAACTGCATCAACATTGCCAACCTGCTTGTGGATAGGTTCATTGAAAACTTCACCCCCGACAGTAAATCAGGACATTCCCAACACCTGCCCACTACCCCTTATCTCCAGGGAGCAAGTCATATATGCCCTTTCCAAGGCCAAAGATACTGCTTCTATAGGACTGGACAACATTCCAGGGTGGAACTTACATGAACTCAAGCAGGAACTCACAGCACCCTTGGGTTCCCTATTCAATCATAGCTTGAGCACTGGATTTGTCCCAGCCGAGTGGAGTACAGCCACTGTTATCCTGTTACATAAAGCCAGTGATTACACTGACCCAGGTAACTATAGACCCATTAGCTTGACCAGCCTGATCTGTAAGGCCATGGAGCGCATTATCATGGACCTCATAAACAAGGACATTGGCAATCTCCAAGCACTTGACCCTACCCAGTTTCAGTTTGTTAAAGGGAGATCATGTCTGTTAAACCTAGTAGATGTCTTTGAGGCAGTCACTAAGGCCCTAGACGAGGGAAAAAAGATGCACACTGCCTACCTAGACTTGGCCTAGGCCTTCAACACCATCTTTCACTCGGGCATCATAGACAAACTCACCCAGCTAGGCATCAACCCATACATCATTAAATAGGAAGCCAACTGGCTCACTGACAGAACCCAAGCAGTCAAGATTGGGGAATCTACCTCTAGTAGTAGACCGGTTACTAGTGGTGTGCCTCAGGGATCAGTCCTGGGCCCACTGCTTTTTGAAATCTACTTCTCTGATGTACAGGCTAGAACCAAAGGTCTGTGGCTAACCAAGTTTGCTGATGACTGCATCAATTCCCCAAAAGATGTGGGCATTCTCCAAGAGGGTCTCACCCAAACAAATGACTGGTGCCAGAATTACTAAGTAATTACTCATTACTAAGGGTTTTGCATCCAGGAAGAAAGAGGTGATTGTCTCACTCTACTCTTCTCTCATTAGGCCAGACATCGAGTACAATGCCCCATTTGGCGTGTACCTCACTAGACACCTGCAACAACTGGAGGGGCTGCAAACGTACCTCACAAAGAGGATCCTAGGCCTTAAACACTTGTCCTATATGGACAGACTCAAATAACTCCAACTAGTCTCTGTTGTATATTGCCTACTTAGAAGCAATCTCTGCTTGACTTACAAAGCCATGTCTGACCCAGCTCTGTTAGAAATGCTACATCTAAAGAAATCACAATCCCTCCACACTACATGCTCCAGAGATCTCAAACTCACTACCACAATCAACAGAACATGCTGGAGGGACAGGTTCATAACCCAGAGACTGCCCATGCTATGGACTAGACATCCCAAGCAGAGCACCTCACTGGCCCTCTTCAAGAGAAATCTTGATGAGTGGATGGGAAATAGAAAATTCACCCCAGGGATCACTCCAGTGGCTCTACTCAACAGAGGCACTAGGAACTAAGGTTGGGTGGCAAGATGCCAGGGTAATCCTATGGGCTAGGCTTGCAAAGGCTCCAGGGCCATTAGCCTAGTACACACCTATGAACCTCTAAAAACATGGACTCAAACTCAATGCTAAGAAGTGTGTCATTGTCTCCTTTGATGAGAATAAGGTCCCCAGAAAACACCATATAAACAACAATGTCCTGTGCACACAATCTGTAGTGAGAGATTTGGGTACCCAAGTAGATAGGAACCTAACATTTGACCATCATGTCGCCTCTGTGGTGCATAGGGCATTCTTTATGGCCCACCTCATAAGGAAGAGCATAGCATCCAGGAAAAAAGAAATCATAACCTCCCTGTATTCCTCCCTTATCCGGCCAATAATTGAGTACAACACCCCATTCTGTATGTACCTCACCAAGCAACTACAGCAGCTGGAGAGACCACCGAGGCACCTGACTAGGACAACCCAGGGTCTCAAACATCTATCCTATGAGGATAGACTAAGGTCCTTGTCTCTCTATTCCATTTATATAGATTGCTCAGAGGCAATCTCTGTCTAGCCTATAAGGCTATCTCTAGCCCCACCTTGATGGAAATGCTGCATATTCTAAAAACATTAATTTTAAAATTTCTTTGGTTTCCCAACAAACCAAGAATTGTCTTAAATCATTATATATGGGACATGACAGCAGTTGGGACTGGACTACAAGATCTAGAATTATATTCTTTATCATCAATTATAAAGACAATATCTCTTTTGATAAATAATATTACACAGCTAGCTGGAAAGATAAATCATCATATAAGGGACTAGACAGCAGGAGGGATAGGACTACCAGATCTAGAATTACATTCTTTATTATCAATTATAAAAACAATATCTCTTTGGATAAATATTTACACAGTCAGGTGAAAAGAGTTTCTAGGATGCCTTTTCATAAAGTTTAAATATAACATAAAATCTAATCATAATCTTATACTACACAGTAGCTTACATTGGTTGCTAAAATATTACTTTTCAGAAAGGCGTCACCAGATAACTGACTCATTTTATTTCTACTATATTAAATAACTTTAGAAACTTGTATTTTTTTCTTCTTTCCCTATAGCATACACTCAAAATAGTATTTTCACTTTAAAATTAGACACAATGATTACGTTTAAAGAACAAAATCTGATATATTGGTTTCAGTTAATGAATAATGAAAAACTGCATTCTGTTGATTATATCATAAGTAAATATGATTTAAGCAATTATATGTGGCTGGATGTACAATCTTGCAGACAATATCTAGAAGGTAAAATTAAGTTAATGCAACCAAGGGTAAGAGATGTTATCTCAAAATTAATTTAATTTTTAATACTAGTAATACAATGAAACACACTGGGAGAGGGTCTGTTATCCAAATTATATAGACTGGGGAAAGAAATAAAAGGTTGCAATGAAAATTATTGGAACTATTTTACTCATTTTAATAACAGACCTCCAGATAACGAGGATTCAAAATAATTTTTAATGTCTTCCAAACAGACAACTTCATCTCTTAGATGGAAATATTTTACTTGGAAATTCTTGCATAGATCTTTCTTCACACCTGATAAAATTGAATGAATGTTTAAAAATAAACAAGGTTGTTGGAGTTGTAAACAGGTTCTTAAAGCAAATGGGCAACATGTGTTCTTTGATTATGTTGCACTTAACTTATTGGAATAACATTAATCTTTTTTATAGACTTTATTTGGGGGCAATTGTGTTTTATCTAAGTCATTAATTATTTTATACCCCTATACAAGCTTGTGGTAAAAGAATGAAACACACTCTTTTATGGCTCATTTTATCAATTGTGATGAAAATTATAACCAAAAATTGGATGAATGAAGCTACACCCTCTTTCAAAGAATTCACAAATATTGCAACCAAAGAATGTCATCTGGAAATTATCACCATTAAATCAAGATCTACTAGAATCGCCCTCTACTATAATACATGGAAAAAATTCAACTGCTTGTTAAACAAAAATAACTATACTCATATCAATTGTAATGTATAGGAATTTTTTGAGAATCTTCATTGTTAGTAGACACTTGTAAATAATTATTCTTGTTTCTTCTTATTCATATTGTTCTTTTTTATGCTCAGAAATGTCTAAATACAGTTATTGTCATGATCACTTTGTTTAGTCAAAATCTAATAAAAACTTTTTCAAAAAAAAAAAAAAAACAAATCTCAAAATGCCAGAAGTATGCATTATCTTAGTAGGCTTGTAGTGAACCAGCAGATGATACATTTGCAATGACAGTAATTTTCTCCAGGGGCTTGAATGTGCTTTTAAAATAGGGATTTTTTTTTTTAAATATGCATTATACTAGTTTATGATTTCATTACATTATTATACTTTTACCAGACATATAGATGTGGAATTTCCCAGAAGGGTGATCAAATACAGCTGTTGTGTGATGTCAGTATGCCAGGATGGCAACAAATTGTTAAATCAGTTCATCCTATGATAAGAGCTTATTTTCCATTTTAAGATGAGCTTTCATGTCTTCAAGGCTTATTATTATTTACAGGAAACTAAATCATCATTTGCACACAACTGAGGTAACATATTTAAGAGGATTCATGAATCACATCTGAGCACGAGTGTAATGTTTTACATTGCATAGGTATATTAAAACAGATAGGACTTGTGATGTTTTATATTGCTGCAGATGTTCTGGCACACCCTATCTCAATACTCATAAATAGAGCTAACACAAAAAACTATATACCAACTAACTGGAAAAAATCACATATTGTACCTCTTCACAAAGGTGGATCAGCCACAGACCTTTGCAACTACTGCCCATTGCAATTCTCTACCGTCTATACAAAACCTTAGAAAGATGCATACGCTCCCAACTTCTAACCAATCGTATAAACAATAAGCTATTCTACGCCAGACAATGTGGCTTTCATCCCTGTTTCTATTTGTGTACCACAAGGGTCAGTTCTAGGCCTAGTACTTTTCAGTATTTTCACAAACAACTTGCACAAAGCCAGCAAACCTGCCATCTTAGTACAATATGCCAATGATGCCACCATCTCCTCAGCCTCACCCCTTCCACTACTTCAACAAATGACTCAGTACTTCTTCACTTCCATAGAATCATGACAAAGGCTCATCAGCTTATCCTAAATGCAAAAAACAAAAAACAAAAAAATAAAAAAAATAAAATATATATATATATATATATATATATATATATATATATATATATATGGTTCCCATTCAGAAGCCTGAAACATCATAAGCCTGAAAATCAAAATCCTGAAACCAAAAGCCTGAAAATTCAGAATCCTGAAAACTCAAAATCTTGAAAGCCCAAAATCCTGAAAGACCAAAATCCTGAAACTCAAAATCCTGAAAACACAAAATAGACATACTGATGTCATTGTGGCTTTGCTATTGTTAGCCCTGTGGTGTTAGGTCATGCGTTGGGGTCAGGTAAGTGTGCGGATGGTTTTATTTTAGGGTTAGGGGCGGTTTAAGTGAGTTAGGGTTAGGGCGCAGGTTAGGCATGTATGCAATAGTGACAAATATTGGGGTTAGGCGGTTTAAGTGAGTTAGGTTTAGGGCTGGTCAGGTGAGTGTGCGATAGTGACGGACCTTAGGGTTAGGGTTAGGGTCAGGGTCAGTTGGTAGATATTAGTGTCTTTATAGTGACATATTAGCATTATTTGTGTTTTCAGGATTTTGAGTTTCAGGATTTTGGTCTTTCAGGATTTTGGGCTTTCAGGATTTTGAGTTTTCAGGATTCTGAATTTTCAGGCTTTTGGTTTCAGGATTTTGATTTTCAGGCTTATGATGTTTCAGGCTTCTGAATGGGAACCATATATATACATATATATATATATATATATATATATATATATATATATATATATATATATATACATATATATATATATATATATATATATATATGCTTCTCATACCCAGATCTCTTTCACCAACCAGTACACACTTTAATATTACTTCAACAGACAGCACCATAGAAACTGTAATAAATGCCAAACTACTAGGCATCATAATAGACAATAACCTAAAATTTGACCTGCACATCATCTAACCCATAAAATAAAGTAATCAAAAACAGTGCTTAGTCTACAAAAAAAAAACCTGCCTCACAGACTCATCAAGAATATCCTTAGCATCATCTTACCTTCTCCCTTCCCTTCTTTATGCAACACCCATATTAACCAAGATTCAAGCCTCCCTACTAAATAAATTAGATTCGTATTTAACACAATAGCCAGATTTGCAACCTATGCATCCTACCATATGCATCACTGCTTAACACTAAAGAAGCTCAACTGGCCAGAACTACCTAATCACCTTACATTCACTCAGCTTCAAATTTCCTATAAAATAATACATAAACTACATACATTCCCTTCTCTGCAAAACATTCTGAAGCACTGATCCCAACCACGTTGCTTTTGCTCAGGTAATCAGAGCCTACTAATAACTTCTAAATCCTGTAAGACACCTGGAGACTCACTATACTCATCTCATGTCACCAGACAGTGGAATTCCCTGTCTATCCCACTAAAACAGGACAGCTGTGCATCTGGCTTTAAGCACAACTTAAAACAGCACATAGACTTTTCCTGGCTCTGTTCTTGTTCATACCCTGACTAACTCTCTCGCTCTCTTATCACCAGCCCCTAATTTTCCAGCTGTCCTACCTTATCCTGTAAATGTAAATAAATCCTATCAATATTTATAACTGTATATAGCTTTTTCTCACTCCTTTGTAAATGAAATTTGTATATTGCTGGATACATAAATGGAGCCTGTTTACTACTGTATAACACTCCTACAAAAATCAACTTGTATTAACTTCTGGCTTGATTGCATTACCCAATGGATGATTCAAAAAACCCATTTCTACTGTTAAGAAACTGATTTTTTTTTTCTGTAAATTCGTCGTAATTATTGTAATGTTTTGTAACTCTAACGGAGCTTTCCTTCCCAGGCATCCACTGAAAATGGGCCTGAGTGCCCAGTCAGACCATCCTGGTAAACAAAAGGCAATCAATCAATCAATAAAGAAATACAGTCTGATGTCACGGGTGTGCACATATTCAAGCTATTAGATAGATTAAAAAAAATAAGTCAGTGCCCCAATTCTCCTTCATTTTGCAGTATGTCTGAATCTGACTATACTGTTCAAATTCCATCCTTCCCAATTTAAAGAAAAATCTTGAAAACTCTAGATTTGTTTATGGATCTTTTTATTTTTCTTTTTTAAACTTTAGGTTAAACAATGTTTCTTTAACTTAAACTAAATAAAATGAAACAGTCTCTTCTCCTCATAGTTATTCCAAACATCTGTATTCCTGGAAAGTCTTATTGATTTATTTTAAGACTGTAAATATGTAGAACATGTTGCCACTACACAAGTTACAGCTTGCAATACATCACACACTTACAACCTAAGGTGGGTTTACACAATTGCATGCTGTAGATAGGAACATACCAGGTGAGAAATCATGGGGACCATAAGATGCCTCGCCATATACACCTTTAAGCAGATTGTTTTCACGCACTTAATATTGCTCACCTTCCAAATCAAGCAGGGGTGTCCATGACCCTGGTATAAAGTAATGACTACCCATCCAGTTATCAAGACCAGCCTTAAAGGTAGTCAAAGAGGTACTTGGTTTGACCTGTAGTAGTAACTTATTTCATATGCTAGGAATACATTGAGTTTAGAACCTACGTCTCCAGTGAATCTTATTTGTTGGTCTAGATTTACGACGTTGGTGCAAGTGTTCGTAGAGCCACTAATTTTGCAAAGAAATATGAGATCAAATTGGACTGGGTGCTTGAAAAGCAAGACACAGGTCACCTCACAGCAACCTGTTGTCCTGCTAAATGATCTGGAGTCTTTCCAACTGAGCAATATGCTTGGATTTGCTTATACCAAAGGTCATTGTATTCCATGATGGGCCTGATAAGGGGAGAGTACAGTGGTAGGATAAATTATTTGGATTTTGAAGATATTCCCTTTGAAATCATTTGGCTGGATAAAAGGGTCTCCTGACTATGGTGAAAACATGATAATCAAATGTGAGAGAGTTAACCAAATAAGTACCTAGGTCTCTTATGATCATATCTGCCTGAAGAGGAGTAGAATTTACAAAATATGAGGTTAGAGCAACTCTTCTGCCAAATTATACTATATTGAACTATTTTCATTTAGTTTGAGATCGGTTTTGAAACACCGTGTATGTGCATATTCCAGCCCCTGCAGGAGCTGTTTTGCATCAGTGGATGAGTAGATAACAGTGCCCAGTTTGCAATCATCAGAAAACCTGGTCAACCACATTTCTGGGATATTGGCTTGGATGCCGGCAAAATAAATGCCAAACAGGAGTGGGCCTAAAACTGATACCTGTGGACCCTCACTACTTACAATTTACTTCCAGAAAGGGAACCAGCAACTTTAACAACCTGGAATCTATTGGATAACCAGTTTGCAATCCAATGGAAAATATAGTGACTTGCATTAAATTTGTTTATTTTTTCAATAATACCAGCATGGAGGATAGTGTCAAAACCAATGGCCAGGTCAAGATAAGCAGTGTGCACAGAATGACCACTGCCCATAGCCCATGTAGTCTTTTCAAAAAAGCTTACTAGGTTTACTAGGTTCAGGAGATGAACTGCCCTTCAAAAAAGCAAACTGATTGGATTCAAGGTCATTTAGATTAGCTATGTCTACATAACTGGATTTTGCTATGATACATTCCATGGCTTTGCATATAAAGCTGGTGAGGCTGATGGGTGTATAATTACTTGGGTCAGTAGAAGGATCACTCTTCTGTAGGGTAGTCATGGTGGCTGTATGTAATGATATGCTCATTGTAGCTCCTCCCACAGATAGTCTAATTTTTCAGATTATGGGGATATTTTTGGTAAGAATGGTTGTGTGCAGCTGCCAATGTTCATAGTTTGCAACCTCAGTATGCATTCTATATCAGTAATAGGCTATTGAACTTTCTTCTTTTTAAGCAGTAAATTTTGTTTCCTCTGTGTTTATTTTAAGGGATTGTACTAGAGATCACAATGTAAAAAATAAGGTTTTTGGTATGGTGTTCTTTTCTTTCCAAAAACATGCTTGGCAATTATTTAACACTTTTCACCAAACTGACCTTCAGACCTTCACAAGTATGGAAACTAATGTGTAATAGTATTTATTATTTAAAGAGGGACAGTTTATTTCAAACATTTGATTGGTTAGGCAGCACCTTCTTCCAACTCTTTTTATTAGACTTTTTACCTGCTTTAATGTTCTGCCTCATAAGCTCATAGGTAAGTTCTAGGCTAACTACCCTGATGGGCCATTTTAAGCCTAGCCAATTTCCCTTTTTGTGCTTGAAATAACCTATCCCATTTGGTTATAGATTGACCTTACTTATCTCATGGTCGATAATTATATATTAGCACCAATGAGAATAAGTGGGATCATACCATAAATAATTTGAGGGGACCCATGCATGATGCAAAGCATTTAGGAGCTGCCTCTGTCCATTAGAAGTACAGAAAGGTAATGACTCCATGTGATACACTAGATATTATAGCTGCATGCTCCAAATACTTTGAGTGAAATCCAATGACTCAGTTAGCACCACCTTGCCTTTAAACTCACTAGGATATTTTCATTCTTTTTAAAAAAACATAGGTTCATGGGTTTTTATAAAGTTTACTGCCTAGTCATGTCACCCAGTAATGGTGGGACAGTCAAGAGTTTCCTCTTTTAAGTAGATTGCCCCCACACAACCCAGGCAAAAATTTATGATCAATCATTCAGTCACTGAAGCAGCTTTTAAAGATTGCTGGGAAGTACTCTGTCTGATATATATGGGGATTCAGCTCCATAGATCGGAGATGCATTTGGTTAGACACCTGTCATATCAGGTGGTATCAGTGATGTTCAGGTCTCTAGGCCACTACAATTGCACTGCTAGTTCAATTAAGGTGGAAAAGATCAAGAAGTTGGGGAAGGGGTCATTCCTGTGAATCTCCTGCATTTTCATTAAGTCAAACAGTACTAGTAAAACAAGGTTTAGAGACCTGAATTTTGTCTGTGACTTAAACAGAACACATTGGAGAGACAGATATGTGTCCCAGACACTGCCCCTCCTATGAAACAGGCTTCCCATCTATGTGAAGCTGAGTCTGTCTATTACCCAATGTAAGCGCAACTTAGACCAGTGGATGGGGAACAGGAAATTTAGTCCGGGCCTGGCACCCATGTCACTTATGGACAGAGAAAGCTTATAAATGCATGGCTGTCAATGTCCTGTCTGGATACAGGATGTTATTATTCTTTTGGGAAAACTTGGCAAGGCTTAGAAAGCCCCCCCCCCCCCTCGATCATTCAGCTACTAGTTCAATTAGTAACAATCTATGAATTTATTCATATATATATATAAGGCTAAGCAGGAATCACCTGAAAGGAGCCTGTATGATATGAAGTAGAGAAACAGAACTTTTAACAACATAAGGCCTTTTTAGTACTTGTGCTTAGTTTTAGGCAGGGTAACTAGCATGGATCATTCTGGTTAAGGGTTTGACTTGCTCTGAGTCTCTGACTATGTGGTTGAAGATTTTGAGAACCAAACTTTGTCTAGCAGGCTCTGTTTCAACTGCAATTCATTGCAATAATCCATACTATACAGGATATATATGTTATGTTTTAATAAATTTACTGCTTTGAATTATTCTGGTTGAATGATATGCTGAATGGTTGTGAATCCCTGGGATCAAAGCAGTTTACATCTGCATAGCAGTGTCCAAGAAATGGGGTGATAAGAAATTACAACTATTATATAAAAAGTGACAATTTGTTAACATTAGGATAAGGTGACAGCATGACCCATTTGAAGCCGGAGTTATAACTTAAGCAGGCTGCTGGGCTGAAGTGTTTAGCATGACAACCTTGCACCCTGGTATGAATTTTCACTAAAACATTTTAGTACATTAAATATAAAATTACTGGATATACATCTAGAGTTGTCTACAGGCCAAATTACTGCCACAATGTGACTATTTTTCTGTTTGATAGGGGTCTTGCTCACTACATATACCTACATTTGCCTCAGTCATCTTCCAAATGATAACTAAATTATAGATTTATTGCTGTAGACCTCACTGGGATTACAACACTACTCATCCAGCTTCCTCAAAAATTTGAGCCATCTTCTAGGGTGTTCACAACTTCTATTCCTTCTTGGGCACTTGTGCCCCAAACAGTTTTTTGACTTGCTTGAGTTTGGAGTGCCTCGCTTTGTGCTACTGCATTTGGTGTAGCAATTTTTATCCTTAAGATTAACTTGATTCCTTAAAGAAAACTTTAAGAAGTAAAATATTTAAGCATTTTCTTGTGTTTCAGTTGTTACCTCCAGTCCAGTGTATGTAAACTAATTTAGTTCATTAGTGCTGTATCACTATATCCTGCAGTCCTTGACTTACCCTGCTCTTATCCAGATGTACCCACTATTGGAGGTAGTAACAGTAGGATGGCATGTTCTTTTTCAATTACAAAAATCTAATGCAGAGTTTGGGATTATTCTCCACTACATACATGGCTTTTGAGCCAGACTTATTGAACTAGAATGTTCATACCCTTCACGGCAAGCCAGAAGATTTGCAGAAAATGAATTTGTGCCAAACCAGTTTAAACAATGTTAACTGTGGGATATTGATAATAACAGCAGCAGTTAGGTTGGAATTCAGAAAGGATTACTGCAGTCAGGAAGCGTTACTACCAGCAACTACTCTTCATATTGTTTCACAGGCCACCCCACCAATGTGGTCTCCTGGAGGAGCATCAGCAAGGATGGTGGTCCTGCTGGCTATGGTGGATGATAACTAGGCAATCCAGAGACTAATTAAGCATGTGCTCTCACCCAGAAGTGCCTGCAGCTCCTGATTTACACTGCAAAATAATTCACAGAATCACTTGGCTGTGTAAATTACCACAGGTGGTAGAAAAATTTAACATTATTAAGAGGAGGTGGTCATCCATTGACTTCAATGTAAGACATCATGATGCAGGTAAGAGCTAGAAAATTCAGTGAAGTGGGGGTGGGGTGTGCTAGTATGTAGAAGTAGTAGTGTGTATGGGTGGGTGGGTATATGTAGGGGCATGAAAGGAGTTGTGTGTGTGTGTGTGTGTGTGTGTGTGTGTGTGTGTGTGTGTGTGTGTGTGTGTGTGTGTGTGTGTGTGTGTGTGTGCATGCGCACGTGCCATGGTGGTTGCAGTGGAAGTGTTTTGTAGGGAAATAAGAGTGCGGATGTGTGAGAGTGTATGTGTGTGTGTGGGTTCATGTAGGGCATGAGGGCATGAAAGTAGTCAGATGAGTGTGTGTGTGTGTGTGTGTGTGTGTGTGTGTGTGTGTGTGTGTGTGTGTGTGTGTGTGTGTGTGTGTGTGTGTGTTTAAATTATTCATCAGAAGTCAGGTGACTAACACATACATGGATGTAAAGGTTGGAAAAAAATATCTGAACTACACAGTATCTAAAATCCCATGGCTTCCAAACTAAAGTCCATTATTTCTTCCTGTAAAGAATGGGGATCTCCAACAAAATCAATTCACATCCATAACAAATGTTTTGACTTGCCTTAAAGGGTATAATTAATGTGTAATGACTGCATGTAGTTAGGTGTATTGAAAAATGTATTTTAAATTATTGTCAATGTATATCAATTTCCCATCACACACACACACACACACACACACACACACACACACACACACACCAATATAGTCTGAGTTTAGCTTTTTTATATGCTGCATGTATAAAAATTCCATACAATTCAATTTTCTATTAAAATGTGTGGCTGTCACATATAATAATGTGAGCAGAGACAATGTTCATTTAAGAAAGGCACTGATAATGGGAGTTGCATGCCCTATGATGCTTGCCTTTAGTCAGTCTGCAGTAAAGTGTTGTGCTATTTTGATACATGTGTGTAATCCTTTTAACTTGACTATACCTGATAATCTGCAATCATTAATGTAGTTACAGATATGACACTAGGTACTTGATTATACAGTGTCAGTTGTTACTGCAGAACTTCAAAATTCTGAACCTATTTATGTGGCTGTAATTCCACTCTGTTGTGAGATATAGATATTTATCATTCAACCCTGTTTTCAGACTCTCAGTTTATTTTGATATTTTATGGTTTGTTGTCTTCTGAGTTTTCTTCAGAAGGCTTGATGTAGTTGACTTCCAAGATGGCTGTACACTGATAAACAACTTAACTTCAGCTCTCCCAGTTTGAAAACAGAAACTGAAAGCCAACAGCCAGTGATATTATTAACATGAGTAAAATTCAGTACACTGCCTGGATGCCAGCAAAGAAGAAATTAAGATAGCCTGAAAGAAAATCAACTAGAAAAAATGAAGAGAAAACACTGACTGGGAAGAATTCTGCAGCTGTTCAGAAAAAAGCAGTTCAAGATCCAGCTTTAGTGAGAGAGAGAGAGAGAGAGAGAGAGAGAGAGAGAGAGAGATGGATTCCGATAATTTAGAGGCAAAAATAAATCAAATGTGCTCAGAGCTAAGTAAAATAAATAAACTAAAGGAGTATCTAAATTCAATTAGCATAAGGCTGGCAGATAGGTTCAGTGCTAACTTTACCCCCCTCTCACCCCCTAAAGAGCCCATCTCTATACTGGAAGAATGCAAAGTTCCTGTAATCACGGCTGCACAGGTAAAAACCACACTGTCCAAAGCCAAGAACACAGCATCCATGGGACCGACAACATCCCAGGCTGCGTTCTACACAAACTACAGAATGAACTGGCACCCCACCTAAGTACCATGTTCAATCATAGCCTCACCTCAGGCTTTGTGCCTGCTGAATGGTGGACAGCGACGGTTATCCCACTCCACAAGGGGGGAGCCACCACGGACCCCGGGAACTACCACCCCATTAGCCTGACGAGCCTGGTCTGCAAGGCCATGGAATGTATCATCATGGAACTTATAAACAAAGACATTGGTAATCTCCAAACTCTGGACCCCACCCAGTTTGGGTTTGTAAAAGGCAGATAATGTCTCCTAAACCTGATAGATTTATTTGAGGAAGTCAACAAAGCCGTAGACAATGGTAAGGTGGTTCACACAGCCTATCTAGATCTTGCCAAGGCTTTTGACACCATCCCCCTCTCTGGAATTATAGATAAACTCACTAATCTGGGTATAAATCCCTATGTCACAAGATGGGTTGCCAACTGGCTCACTGACAGAACCCACACTGTGAATGTAGCAGACTCCAAATCCGACTTCAGACCAGTGACAAGTGGAGTACCACAGGGTTCAGTCCTGGATCCTCTCCTGTTTGGTATCTACTTCTCTGAAGTACAGGCTAACACAGGTCTTTGGCTAATGAAGTTCGCAGATGACTGCAAACTAGGAGCCATAATCGAAACTCCTAATGATGTGGGCATCCTACAAAAGGGCCTCACTAAGACAGATGCCTGGTGTCAAAGCCATGGCCTCAAGCTCAATGCCAAAAAGTGCACTGTAATCCCCTTTGGTAAAAACTCTGTACCCATGAACTACAACATAGGCGGTAGTATACTTAACACTGAAAGTGTGATAAGAGACCTTGGGACACAGGTGGACAGTAGTCTCTCCTTTGATAATCACATTGCCACAGTAGTCAGGAAATCCTTCTATGTGGCACACCTCATCACAAAAGGTTCCTCATCCAGAAAAAAAGAGGTCATTGTTCCCCTCTACTCATCACTCATTAGACCCATTATAGAGTACAACGCCCCTTTTGGTATATACCTCACAAGACATCTACAACAACTGGAAAGGCTGCAGAAATACCTCACAAAGAGGATTACCGGCCTCAAACAGATGCCCTACGCAGACCGTCTCAAAAAACTCCAACTTTACTCCGTCGCATATCGCCTACTCAGAGGTGATCTCTGCCTAACATACAAAGCTATGTCAAACCCAGAGCTGTTGGACATGCTCCACTTAAAGAAATCCCAATCCTTCCAAGCTACACGCTCTAGGGACCTAAACCTTGTCACCACAATAAACAGAACATGCTGGAGGGATAGATTCCTGTCCCAGAGACTTCCCATACTCTGGAGTAAACTACCTATCTATATCAAACAAAGCTCCTCATTAGCACTCTTCAAGAAAAATCTTGATGATTGGATGGGAAATAGGAAATTCACGCCGGGGATCACCTCTGTGGCTCTGCTGGACAGTGGCACCGGAAAATAATTTTCTTGGGTGGCAAAAGCCAGGGTACCTTTTTGGCTGGGCTTGTATAGGCCCCAGGGCCGATAGCCTAGTACCTACCTATGAACCTATACATGTCACTGATGATACAATTATAACAATAAGCACTCAGCACAGCAAACATCATCAAGTGTGGTTATCAGCATAACAATAGACATACCCAACTTTTAATAGAGAGTGTAGGAAGCGTGGACAGGCCAACCATTTCTATTAAATATGCAAATCAAAGAAAGGAAACTGTTTTGCAAGTAAATTATACAATAACATTAAAGGCTATGCAAACTCTACTGTTACTAATTTTCTTGACTGACCCACATAAAGCAGGAAATAAAAAACAAGAACCAATACCTCACGATAAATAAATAGAGAATAGAAGGCACCACAGTCAAAGTGTAAGTGTTGAACTCCTGTATTGCTGCCAAAATTCAAAAATGATAATTCCCAAGGTCCATGAACGTAAAAACAGGTTTATTGAAACACAAATAAAACAACGTCGACCTAGGTTTCGTTCGTATAACGAACTTCTTCAGAACAACAAACTGTGATATGGAACTTCTTTAAATATCCACCAAACCAACAATAAATGGTACCAATTATCCAATTAATTGCACATTAGCGAGTTCTAAAAATTTTCTTAAAGAAAAACCTTGAAGAAATACAAACGAATATTATGTATTCGCTTGATTTGAAGGCAGCAAACACCATTATATGGAGTATGTTAATACTTGTACAACTCATGTAAATGTATATATATGTATAATATAAATAATGTATAAGAACCAATATACATACATTATGTCAATATATGTTGTGCATTAAGTAGATTTTAATATTTATAAATTTGTAAATTTAAATTTTAATTTTAATTTTGATTTTAATTTATGGGAATATAAGAATCTATCATAATAAATATGAAATAAAATAAACAATAAATATGTCAATAATAAATATATCAATAATAAACATCAGGTTGTTAGTTTATCATAAAGTGCACAGAATAAACCGTGAAGTAAATCCGCGGGTGTGTGTTAATGTGAAAATATGTATGCAGGTTTATATAAATATATTAAAAATGTATAAAAACTTCTCTACCTAAAGTAAATACATAAATAAATAATTATTACATGCTCACTATAAATACATCAATACTTAAATAAATTAATCATAAGAAGATTGTGCAAAAATGCTGTCTTAAAATTCTGTATGTATTGTGTAACATTAAAAAGTGTGTCAACACGTATTGCAATGTAAGTGAAATAGTCATTTTAATAACTGAATTAATACCCCTTAATATTTTTCAATCTTAAGATGGGCTTAATACTAATATATTCATTAAGTCCGGGGTGTTGATGAGCATTTAAAATAATCTGCATCCGCAATTCTAAGACATCTAAATTATATTTAGTAATCTTACCCTGAGGGTCTAAAAGTTGGTGTGATACACCAAAGAATTTAAAACAATGGTCTCCACATTGGTTTACATGTCTGGCTAATGCATTTGTTAATTTTTTATTTTTAATATCCAATAAATGCTCTTTGATCCTATCTCTTAAATGCCTACTAGTTTTACCGACATAGAATCCTTCACATTGTTGACAAACTGCAATGTAAACTACATTGGTGGTGTAACAATTAATATTTTGACTAATTCTGATGTTGTGTTTATTTACTATCACATTTGTACCAGTATTTATCACGTACTTACATGTTGAACACCTACCACATTTAAAATTACCCGGAGGTTTATGTGAAAAATTACTAACTTTGACATTCAAACTTTCAAACAAATCTTTAAAGGATGTGTCTTTCCTGAATACAAAAGTAACTTGTCCTTTGAATATTTCTCCCATAGTCCTGTCAGCAGTTATCAAATTCCAATTTTTGTTGACAATATTCTTTATACTACAAGATGTATCATTAAATGTAGTAATGTACAATGGAATATTGTTACATATATATTTCCTCAAGTCAAACCGTTGATCCTTTGGATCATTAGTCGGTGCTTCACCATTATTATTCAATAAGGCCTTATAAACTCCTGTACATCTCTTACCTATCACTTCATTTGCAATATTCCTACAAAAATCTCTGGGATACCCTCTATTCAAGAACAATGAAATAATGTATTCTAATTCTTGTTTGAAGTCCGCCTCCTCACTAACAATTCTCGCTGCCCTCACCATCTGGCCTTTAACCACGGCCTTTTTCTGGTGGTGAGGGTGCCAACTATCAAAATGTAAATAAGAATTTGAGAAGGTGGACTTCCTATATATTTTAGATACAAGCTTCTGTTTAATTTTGTCATAATTTAATTGTATGTCTAAGTAACTTATGTTATCCTGACTGATAACATATGTAAAGTTTAAAAACCACACACTACTATTAATATAATCTAAAAAAGTATTGAGTACTGCTTGCTCTCCTTTCCATATAATAATTAAGTCATCTAAAAAATGACCGTAAAATTTAACGTTGTTAATAAAAAGATCTGAGTTAAATACGTAATTCAATTCCCAATAGGTCAAAACAAAGTTGGCAAAATTGGGTGCACACGCTGCACCCATAGCTACTCCACTACTTTGTTTATAATGTGCCCCCTCAAAAAATATAAAATTATTTTTGAGAACAATTTCCATAAGTTTGACTATAACGTTAACTTTATTCTGATCGTATATATTAGTATAATACAATTGCTCCTCTAACCATTCTAACCCGCTGTCATGGGGTATAACAGTGAAAAGGTTGCATACATCCAATGTAATAAAAGTGTCCCCATCTTGAATTTCTATGGCCTTAATTTTGTTCAAAAGGTCCCAAGAATCTTTAAGTATGTGAGAAAAATACTCAATACCTGGTTTTAAATGAAAGTCTAAAAATTGACTAATGAAATGTGTCTTGCTTAGTTTTCGTCCACGATAGGTCTGAATTGTAGGTTATCCAGACCTTTATGTATTTTGGGGATTCCAAAAATACCACTTATAACTGGATACTCATTCTTCAAAAATTGCCACTCTTCTTCATCTATCTCACCTTGGAATAGCATGTCGAGTAATGCATTGTCAATTCTATTATATGCTATGTATATCTCATTCCTACTAACCTGCCTATATGTGTCTCCCTCTAACATAGCATTCATATAAGACACATAATCTTCATAATCAACTATAACTATTCCACTGCCCTTATCGGGTTTCATAATTCTAATGCTTGGGGTCGATATTATCCTGTTTAAAATGACTTCTTCCTCTACAGTTAAATTCTTGTTACTATTACATTTTTTATTATTGTTATTGTATTTGGTAAAAGCATCCCTAAAATCATTTTCAGTTGCTTTCTCAAAGAAGGCCACCTTTTCATGCATGGGTGGATTATAAAAACTAGGCTTGGATAATTTATTTGCACCTGTCTGTCCCCTGTCCCAGGTGCTACTCTGATACAATACCTTTAAATTCAGTTTCCGAGTAAATAATTTCAAATCCAATATTGTATTAACCAAATTACCCATCCTGCATGGTACAAAACTAAAACCTTTTGAAAACAAATTGACACATTCATTATCAAAAACTTGATTAGTATAATTATATAATTTAAAATCCCCTTTTGTATTAGTCACAATTTTGGGTTTAAAAAACAACCTGCATTCGCTGTCTTGTATTTGTTGACCTATACATTTCTCTTGTATAGCCCCATTATCCACACACACCATATCTATATTGTTATGGGTTGTAACTATATTGTTGCTGACATTCAAACTGTAAATGTCGGCATTGTCTAATATTCCATCGTGTGAATATATAGATAAATCACATAATACATCGTCATTAACTACACTTACTCTACCAAAAACATTGTCTATAACACCTTCATTACTATTATTATCAATTAGTTTTAAAATCATATTTTCGTCTGTTCG
This sequence comes from Protopterus annectens, assembly GCF_019279795.1. Taxonomy (NCBI): domain Eukaryota; kingdom Metazoa; phylum Chordata; order Ceratodontiformes; family Protopteridae; genus Protopterus; species Protopterus annectens. Next base: position 406,689,600 of record NC_056738.1, read on the forward strand.
CTGTTGCTGTTCATGTTCATTTGAAAACAAACCAATCTCTAAATTGATGGTATCTGTGCTAGCTACTTCACTCTCATAATGCGCACAAATGTCTAAGTCAATGTTCTGTATGGTGATGGAGTCAGTATGCTGACCCGTATCAATGCATGATATTATGTCACTTTGTATATTACAACTGCCGCTGTAGTCTGGGCACATCGTATTATTGTCACTGTCCATACTAACTTGCAAGGCTTCTGGTGTGTAATTAAAGGAAAAGCCGTCTATCTCCGTAACATATGAATGAACCTTCTTCAAGTTATATGATAACATTAAAGTTACATCATCACCCCTTTGCCAGAAATTGACCGCTTGTTTGTTATTCAAGGAAAAGGTCTTATTATTAAGTGATGAGGTTGAAATATACTGCTTACCAAGTACCTCCAAATGGTGGACGCCAGCGTACTTGCGCCCCCATGCGTTTTTGCGGTTGTTGGAAATTAACTTTCTTGTTTTGTCGTAATCCCTTTTAGGTCTTGTCCCTGTAAATTCATATTCCTCTTTGTCCTCGAATTGGCGTTGGCCCCTTAGCCGTTTTGATCTTCTAAGTCCTTCTCGTTCTCCCGGACTACCATATTGCGGTATCTGTCAACTTCCGACTGAAGGGAAGTGATGTCATCCAGCTCATCCATACGAGTATTACCTCCTTCCGATTTGCCATCGTTGTAACCCCGTTGTGTGGGTTTGGATTTAGGATAAACCAAACCGGATGAATACACCTTTATGTCCCTTTTGATTTTATTTTGCTTTTTATCGTAAATAACATTGCAACTGTGTTCTACTTCTTTAATGATGTTGACATAGTTGGTATAATATTGATCGAAAAGGAGATCCTGACTAATGTAATTGTTTAAAATGTCCAATTCTGCCATCAGTGCATCAATCTTTTTGTCATTATGAGTGATCATAATTTCCATTAGGGCTAAGCCTGTTTTGTTAAAAAGTCCATGCAAATCTTTGAGCATATCATGATCTTGTTCACTACCATTCGAACCAATACCTCACGATAAATAAATGAACGTAAAAATAAACCTGTTTTTACGTTCATGGACCTTGGGAATTATCGTTTTTGAATTTTGGCAGCAATACAGGAGTTCAACACTTACACTTTGACTGTGGTGCCTTCTATTCTCTATTTATTTATCGTGAGGTATTGGTTCTTGGTTTTTATTGTCGTGTGATGGAGGAAGAAGGAGATGCGGTCGAGGTGGGGGTGTTGCTCAAAGAAATGAATGAGCAGTTGAAATTGCATACTGCGTTAATTCAACAACTCATGAACAATGCCCAGGCTAATACGGAACTTACTGACAGTTTAGGTTTGCCGCACACTCAACCGACACCTGTGCCAGAGAATTCAGCATCAGGTTATCAGGTTAATAGTGGCAACAGACAGCATTGTGATAAGTTGCCACGAACGGAACAAGTAGAATCAGTTTGTGTTGATTCGTGGAAAATAAATCAATATTCATTCACTTCTAAGCACACTCCAATGAGCAGATCTAATAATGTCATAGAGGGGAACATGAGAGAGTGGTTACGTTCCTTTGAAGTAAAATTGTTTAAACTTAAAAGAACTCAAATGGAGAATGGTTACTTACGTAAAAATATTGAATTGGGGTTAGTACCCAAAGGGTTAAGACTGTGGAAATATCCGAATGGTAGTGAACAAGATCCTGATATGCTCAAAGATTTGCATGGACTTTTTAACAAAACAGGCTTAGCCCTAATGGAAATTATGATCACTCATAATGACAAAAAGATTGATGCACTGATGGCAGAATTGGACATTTTAAACAATTACATTAGTCAGGATCTCCTTTTCGATCAATATTATACCAACTATGTCAACATCATTAAAGAAGTAGAACACAGTTGCAATGTTATTTACGATAAAAAGCAAAATAAAATCAAAAGGGACATAAAGGTGTATTCATCCGGTTTGGTTTATCCTAAATCCAAACCCACACAACGGGGTTACAACGATGGCAAATCGGAAGGAGGTAATACTCGTATGGATGAGCTGGATGACATCACTTCCCCCCTTCAGTCGGAAGTTGACAGATACCGGCAATATGGTAGTCCGGGAGAACGAGAAGGACTTAGAAGATCAAAACGGCTAAGGGGCCAACGCCAATTCGAGGACGAAGAGGAATATGAATTTACAGGGACAAGACCTAAAAGGGATTACGACAAAAACAAGAAAGTTAATTTCCAACAACCGCAAAAAAACGCATGGGGGGCGCGCAAGTAGCCGCTGGCGTCCACCATTTGGAGGTACTTGGTAAGCAGTATATTTCAACCTCATCACTTAATAATAAGACCTTTTCCTTGAATAACAAACAAGCGGTCAATTTCTGGCAAAGGGGTGATGATGTAACTTTAATGTTATCATATAACTTGAAGAAGGTTCATTCATATGTTACGGAGATAGACGGCTTTTCCTTTAATTACACACCAGAAGCCTTGCAAGTTAGTATGGACAGTGACAATAATACGATGTGCCCAGACTACAGCGGCAGTTGTAATATACAAAGTGACATAATATCATGCATTGATACGGGTCAGCGTATACATACTGACTCCATCACCATACAGAACATTGACTTAGACATTTGTGCACATTATGAGAGTGAAGTAGCTAGCACAGATACCATCAATTTAGAGATTGGTTTGTTTTCAAACGAACATGAACAGCAACAGTGAACAGACGAAAATATGATTTTAAAACTAATTGATAATAATAGTAATGAAGGTGTTATAGACAATGTTTTTGGTAGAGTAAGTGTAGTTAATGACGATGTATTATGTGATTTATCTATATATTCACACGATGGAATATTAGACAATGCCGACATTTACAGTTTGAATGTCAGCAACAATATAGTTACAACCCATAACAATATAGATATGGTGTGTGTGGATAATGGGGCTATACAAGAGAAATGTATAGGTCAACAAATACAAGACAGCGAATGCAGGTTGTTTTTTAAACCCAAAATTGTGACTAATACAAAAGGGGATTTTAAATTATATAATTATACCAATCAAGTTTTTGATAATGAATGTGTCAATTTGTTTTCAAAAGGTTTTAGTTTTGTACCGTGCAGGATGGGTAATTTGGTTAATACAATATTGGATTTGAAATTATTTACTCGGAAACTGAATTTAAAGGTATTGTATCAGAGTAGCACCTGGGACAGGGGACAGACAGGTGCAAATAAATTATCCAAGCCTAGTTTTTATAATCCACCCATGCATGAAAAGGTGGCCTTCTTTGAGAAAGCAACTGAAAATGATTTTAGGGATGCTTTTACCAAATACAATAACAATAATAAAAAATGTAATAGTAACAAGAATTTAACTGTAGAGGAAGAAGTCATTTTCAACAGGATAATATCGACCCCAAGCATTAGAATTATGAAACCCGATAAGGGCAGTGGAATAGTTACAGTTGATTATGAAGATTATGTGTCTTATATGAATGCTATGTTAGAGGGAGACACATATAGGCAGGTTAGTAGGAATGAGATATACATAGCATATAATAGAATTGACAATGCATTATTCGACATGCTATTCCAAGGTGAGATAGATGAAGAAGAGTGGCAATTTTTGAAGAATGAATATCCAGTTATAAGTGGTATTTTTGGAATCCCCAAAATACATAAAGGTCTGGATAACCTACAATTCAGACCTATCGTGGACGGAAAACGAAGCAAGACACATTTCATTAGTCAATTTTTAGACTTTCATTTAAAACCAGGTATTGAGTATTTTTCTCACATACTTAAAGATTCTTGGGACCTTTTGAACAAAATTAAAGCCATAGAAATTCAAGATGGGGACACTTTTATTACATTGGATGTATGCAACCTTTTCACTGTTATACCCCATGACAGCGGGTTAGAATGGTTAGAGGAGCAATTGTATTATACTAATATATACGATCAGAATAAAGTTAACGTTATAGTCAAACTTATGGAAATTGTTCTCAAAAATAATTTTATATTTTTTGAGGGGGCACATTATAAACAAAGTAGTGGAGTAGCTATGGGTGCAACGTGTGCACCCAATTTTGCCAACTTTGTTTTGACCTATTGGGAATTGAATTACGTATTTAACTCAGATCTTTTTATTAACAACATTAAATTTTATGGTCGTTTTTTAGATGACTTAATTATTATATGGAAAGGAGAGCAAGCAGTACTCAATACTTTTTTAGATTATATTAATAGTAGTGTGTGGTTTTTAAACTTTACATATGTTATCAGTCAGGATAACATAAGTTACTTAGACATACAATTAAATTATGACAAAATTAAACAGAAGCTTGTATCTAAAATATATAGGAAGTCCACCTTCTCAAATTCTTATTTACATTTTGATAGTTGGCACCCTCACCACCAGAAAAAGGCCGTGGTTAAAGGCCAGATGGTGAGGGCAGCGAGAATTGTTAGTGAGGAGGCGGACTTCAAACAAGAATTAGAATATATTATTTCATTGTTCTTGAATAGAGGGTATCCCAGAGATTTTTGTAGGAATATTGCAAATGAAGTGATAGGTAAGAGATGTACAGGAGTTTATAAGGCCTTATTGAATAATAATGGTGAAGCACCGACTAATGATCCAAAGGATCAACGGTTTGACTTGAGGAAATATATATGTAACAATATTCCATTGTACATTACTACATTTAATGATACATCTTGTAGTATAAAGAATATTGTCAACAAAAATTGGAATTTGATAACTGCTGACAGGACTATGGGAGAAATATTCAAAGGACAAGTTACTTTTGTATTCAGGAAAGACACATCCTTTAAAGATTTGTTTGAAAGTTTGAATGTCAAAGTTAGTAATTTTTCACATAAACCTCCGGGTAATTTTAAATGTGGTAGGTGTTCAACATGTAAACGTGATAAATACTGGTACAAATGTGATAGTAAATAAACACAACATCAGAATTAGTCAAAATATTAATTGTTACACCACCAATGTAGTTTACATTGCAGTTTGTCAACAATGTGAAGGATTCTATGTCGGTAAAACTAGTAGGCATTTAAGAGATAGGATCAAAGAGCATTTATTGGATATTAAAAATAAAAAATTAACAAATGCATTAGCCAGACATGTAAACCAATGTGGAGACCATTGTTTTAAATTCTTTGGTGTATCACACCAACTTTTAGACCCTCAGGGTAAGATTACTAAATATAATTTAGATGTCTTAGAATTGCGGATGCAGATTATTTTAAATGCTCATCAACACCCCGGACTTAATGAATATATTAGTATTAAGCCCATCTTAAGATTGAAAAATATTAAGGGGTATTAATTCAGTTATTAAAATGACTATTTCACTTATATTGCAATATGTGTTGACACACTTTTTAATGTTACACAATACATACAGAATTTTAAGACAGCATTTTTGCACAATCTTCTTATGATTAATTTATTTAAGTATTGATGTATTTATAGTGAGCATGTAATAATTATTTATTTATGTATTTACTTTAGGTAGAGAAGTTTTTATACATTTTTAATATATTTATATAAACCTGCATACATATTTTCACATTAACACACACCCGCGGATTTACTTCACGGTTTATTCTGTGCACTTTATGATAAACTAACAACCTGATGTTTATTATTGATATATTTATTATTGACATATTTATTGTTTATTTTATTTCATATTTATTATGATAGATTCTTATATTCCCATAAATTAAAATCAAAATTAAAATTAAAATTAAAATTTAAATTTACAAATTTATAAATATTAAAATCTACTTAATGCACAACATATATTGACATAATGTATGTATATTGGTTCTTATACATTATTTATATTATACATATATATACATTTACATGAGTTGTACAAGTATTAACATACTCCATATAATGGTGTTTGCTGCCTTCAAATCAAGCGAATACATAATATTCGTTTGTATTTCTTCAAGGTTTTTCTTTAAGAAATTTTTAGAACTCGCTAATGTGCAATTAATTGGATAATTGGTACCATTTATTGTTGGTTTGGTGGATATTTAAAGAAGTTCCATATCACAGTTTGTTGTTCTGAAGAAGTTCGTTATACGAACGAAACCTAGGTCGACGTTGTTTTATTTGTGTTTCAATAAACCTGTTTTTACGTTCATGGACCTTGGGAATTATCGTTTTTGAATTTTGGCAGCAATACAGGAGTTCAACACTTACACTTTGACTGTGGTGCCTTCTATTCTCTATTTATAAAGCAGGAAATAACCCATATGTGATTGCAGCTGATAGGTGGGTTGAGACTGTGTGCACAATTTCCTCAATGATATCTAACTTAAAAACTTTGGAAATTGCACATTTACGACATTTACTGTAGATACCAGGGCTATATATAATATCTTTAGTGAGGATATGTCTGGAGAACTGGGCTTCAGAAATTCAGTGTTTGTATGAAATACTTCTTTACTGACTTATTCTGGTCACAAACTAAAACAACTGGGTCAGATTAAGCTGTTTTGTACATATGAAAATGTACAATTTATTGCTTCATGCTGTGTCAATTCAGCAACTTAACATAGTGGGAAGGTCTGCATGTGAACAACTGAATATTATAAAGCAAATCCACAGTGTGTGCTGCAGTATCAGTTTACTAGAAGATGCAGTGCAGCAACAAATCTCAAAATGCACTCAACTCGAGGCACTCCTTAAAATGGAGAACATCGATATCTGTGCAGTGATTGAGACCTGGTTCAAGGCTCTAGAAAGCACCCCTGCATTACCAGGCTATAACACATACCACACTTTTTGGCTATCTAACATGGACCAGAACACCAAAGGTGGAGGTGTGTCCATATTCATTAAGGATATCCACACCTCCAGGCTAGTTGCACAGTATAATGCATCCAAGGTTATCCAAGTGCAACTAACTCTGGGCAAAACTGCAATCCAAATTGTAGCTTGCTACAGATCCCCCACCATGCTGCAGGATTCCCACTCCTCCTTTCTTGATATACTGGAAAATATTAGGGTTCAACCAAACACCCTAACAATGGGTGATTTCAACTACCCCACCATTAACTGGGAAAACTACTCATGTACCAAATCCTTTGCTCATCGCTTTCTGGAATTCATAAATTCCAATTCCCTAGATCAAGCTATCCACACCCCTACCAGGGGCAACAATATCTTAGACCTAGTCATTACCAACATGAGTGACTGGTGTTCCACACCTGAAGTCAACTCCTCATTGGTCAGATCCGACCATAAGCTAATCACCCTAGATATCCGCATCCCAGCCCCCACCCCCCATTAAGGAAACCACAGTAAAAAATTTCTCCAAAGCCAACTTCATGCTTCTCAAGACAGAAGTGGCGAACTTCATGACACCCATGCAGATGGACAATACAGTTATGACTGTTGAATCCTACACAAATGGACTCTATAAGCACTTACACGAGTGCATGAATCGTGCTATCCCAAACAGAACCAAGACGCTATTCTCCAAAACAAGGAAGCCAATCTTGTGGTCCCCTGCCATAAACAAACTCTACAACAGAAGGAAGAAACTGTTGCAAAAGAGAGTAAAATTCCATGAGTGGATGAGCTCCCTGGTCAGCCTCAGTAAGAAGCTGAGATTCCTTATAAGATCCTCCAAAGCTAGCTACGAAAACAAAATTGCCACTGATTCTATGGGCAACCACAAAGCATTCTATAGCTATGTCAAGAATCTCAATGGCAACACCCAGATCTGCTCTGAGTTACAGCACAACGGCATGAAAATTACAGAACCAACTGATATTGCCAACATCCTGGCAGATAGGTTCAGTGCTAAATTTACCCCCTTCTCAGCCCCTAAAGGGCCCATATCTATACAGGAAGAATGCAGAGTCCATATAATCACATCTATGCAGGAAAAATCTGCACTCTCTAAAACCAAAAACATAGCATCCATGGGACCGGACAACATCCCAGGCTGCATTTTACACGAACTTCAGAACGAACTGGCTCCCTCCCTAGGCACCATGTTCAATCATAGTCTCACATCAGGCTTTGTGCCCACTGAATGGCACACAGCAACAGTTATCCCACTCCACAAAGGGGGAGCCACCACTGATCCTGGGAACTATCACCCTATTAGCCTGACGAGCCTGGTCTGCGTGTCCCTGAACATATCATCATGGAATTCATAAACAAAGGCATTGGTAACCTCCAAACTCTGGACCCCACCCAGTTCAGGTTTGTGAAAGGCAGATCACGCCTTCTGAACCTGATTGACTTCTTTGAGGCAGTCACAAAAGCCGTAGACGAGGGTAAGGTGATTTGCACAGCCTATCTTGACATCACCAAGGCTTTCGACACCATCCTCCATTTCTGGAATTATAGCTAAACTCACTAAACTAGGTATAAATCCCTATGTCACGAGATGGGTAGCCAACTGGCTCACTGACAGAACCCACACTGTAAAAGTTGCAGACTCCAAATCTGACTTCAAACCAGTGACAAGTGGAGTACCACAGGGTTCAGTCCTGGGATCTCTCCTGTTTGGTATCTACTTCTCTGAAGTACAGGCTAACACATAAGGTCTCTGCCTAATGAAGTTCGCAGATGACTGCAAACTAGGAGCCGTAGTCGAGTCCCCAAATGATGTGGACGTCCTATAGAAGGCCCTCACTGAGACAGATGCATGGTGTCAGAGCCATGGCCTCAAGCTCAATGCCAAAAAGTGCATTGTCATCCCCTTTGGTAAAAACTCTGTACCCATGAACTACCACATAAACGGCAGTCTACTTAATGCCGAATGTGTGATAAGAGACCTTGGGACCCAGGTGGGCAGTAGTCTCTCCTTTGATAATCACATCGCCACAGTAGTCAGGAAACCCTTCTATGTGGCACACCTCATCACAAAAGGGTTCTCATCCAGGAAAAAGAGTTCATTGTTCCCCTCTACTCGGCACTCATTAGACCCATTATAGAGTACAACTCCCCTTTTGGAATGTACCTCACAAGACATCTGCAGCAGCTGGAAATGCCACAGAAGTACCTCACAAAGAGGATTACTGGCCTCAAACAGATGCCCTACACTGACTGTGTCAACAAATTCCAGCTTTACTCTGTAGCATATCGCCTACTCCGAGGAGATCTCTGCCTAACCTATAAAGCTATGTTAAACCCAGAGCTGTTGGACATGCTACACCTAAAGAAATCCCAATCCCTCCGAGCTACACACTCTAGGGACCTAAACCTTGTCACCACAATAAACAGGACATACTGGAGGGATAGATTCCTGTCCCAGAGACTTCCTATACTCTGGAACAAGCTACCCATCTATGTCAAGCAAGGTTCCTCGTTAACACTCTTCAAGAAAAATCTTGATGAGTGGATGGGAAATAGGAAATACACCCAGGGGATCACTTCTGTGGCTCTGCTCGACAGGGGCACAGGAAATTAACTTTCTTGGGTGGCATAAGCCAGGGAACCTTGTTGGCTAGGCTTACTTAGGCCCTTGGGCTGATAGCCTAGTACCTACCTATGAACAGACAATGACTTGCAGAGACAATTGGTTGCAAAGTCACAGTGTCAGTAATTCTCACAGTCACAGCACATGTTTACAGAGACAATTATTTGCAGGTTTGAGAAGTACAAACTGTAAAGCCTCAGGAATACAGAATGGCATGCAAAGATGTGGGACACAAAGCTTAATCAGAAAATTAAATTCATATGTTGCATTTGATATTTTTGAGCAGTATGCTGATTCATTTATCGTATGACAAGTTAATATCAGAATTTCTTCACCATCCTGAAAATGACTTAAAGAGTTACAAGTCTTGAGAAATGGGATTCTGACAGGATTGCTAAAACAGTTCCATTACTAGTTCATTACTAGTTCATGTCTACTCTACTCAGCAAGATGAAATTTATGTATCATAAGGACTTGTGCTCACATTCAACAAAGTGACAGTGCAAAAGCAACTACATACGTTCATGTTGGATAGAATGGAAAAAAAAAACATAAAAGTCGTTATATTAAAAAAATAAATAGATAACTTCAGACGATACAGTTCAGCAGAGAAGCACATTCTTGTTTATTGCAGAGAACACGCATAGGGCGGCCACAGTGGTACAGCAGTTAGTGTTGCTACCTCACAGCAAGAGGTTCTCCAGTTCGATTCTCAGCTGGGGTGCCTTCTGTGCGGAGTCTGCATATCCTCCCTGCAGTCACATGGGTTTCCTCTGGGTGCTTTAGCTTCCTCTCAAAGACATGCTGCAGGTGGATTGGACACTCTAAACTGACCCTAGGTCTGAGTGCGTGTGTATGCCTTCTGTGGAAGGTTAGGCACTGGGCTGGCAACTCGACACTGAAAACTCCACTGCCGTTCTGCAGACTGTTGTTCTGTTGTGGTGACCCCTAATGGAAAAAGCTGAAAGGAAAAGAAAGAGATTGCATAGAACTCATGTACACGGGAGACAAAGCAATCAAGGTCTCATCTCCCAGAAATAAGAAGCTTCATTATTTTATATTATTTTAATTCTAGACTTTATAATTTGTATCTATTAAACTATAACCCAAACCAATTACAAATAAATGTCTTTGCATTATATTTGCTAGCAAAGCATCTGCCGACCCTTTATCTGTACTTTTCCATATTAGGCACAGGTTCCGAATTCCACGCTGGAGCATTCTATGCTGGCACTAGCCATGTTAACACTTTTCACATTGGCAGGAAATAAATCATCAAAAACAGGTTAAAACTAAGAGGAATCCATACAGAAACAGAATAAATTTCAAAATGGAATAATCAATAAACATTTTTGCACCTTTACACTTCTCCTGTCAGAATAGTTACATGTAAACAAAAGGCATGCAACATTTTCTTTTGGCTTGGAATGTCCAGAGAGATTGAACTAATGGTAAAACCTGTCAAGGCTGTAATGTACCATAAAAGCAACTGCAAAGATGCAGTGATCTCTCACGAAATTCCCGAGTAAAGCTGCTTCTGATCTGTTGTAGTTTAAGGAAAGTATCTTTTGTTGACTATTACTCTGGTACCACAAAGTCTTCAAGTTGCAAGATAACTCATCACAAATTATCATAACATTAATGAAGTCAACTTTTTGTCTTGATGAGATATCCCTGACATACTCATCATGGCTAATGGCCCACAGTCTGTAAGAATACATAGATTTTGTCACAACACTGAGAACTTCAACAAATCATAGCTTCACCAAGATACCCACAGTCTAATGGTCAAACTGAGCCAGTTTTCCACACAGTGATGAATATCATGAAAAAGTGTGTTGTCAGATCAAAGCAAGACAATTGTCTTACCTTGCTCTTTTCAAGTACACTGAATTGCTGAAGGAAACCACATACGTAAAATTATACAATGAAATGGAGGGCATGCAAACTTCATACAGAAAAAGCTACAGTGAAGAACTTAACCAAGGCACTGAGAAATTGCAATGCTTTTCACTGTGCCATTATGCCAAAGAGCTTTCTTTTTTTTTTTATTATTCCCGATATAGCTGCCCATATTTGTGCGTGTTTGCGTGGGTTTGCCCATTGCTTAGCTACAGTTAGCAGTTTAGACATTGAAGAGGATAATAAGAAACCCATATGCAAATTAAGCAAAATAGCAATAGCGTAGTGGTAGAGCCTTCACACAAAGAGGAGGCATTCCCGGTTCGAGTCCCACCACTCCCCTTTCTATTTTCTGTTGGAAATCTGTACATAAAAATAATACCTGACATTTATCATTTAAATTTTAGTAAAAAGCATTGAAATGGCCTATGTAGTAGTGAATAAATTATATGATTTATTATCAAGACTTCTTCAAAAAGACATGTTTCATAAGTATGAGCAACCATTTTCACTTCCTTTATATACATTAGTTCTAGCAGGCCACTTAAATTAACAACAGTTCTTTTCCAATAGTAAAGTGTGAACAAGCAGGGTGCTGTGTGCATTTTCATTAACATTACAATCGCAGTTACATAAGGTAAATTAGTCAGCCAGTAATAGCCTTGTGGTGCCTTGTGCATACTAAAAGGGATTGTGTGCAAAAAGGGATCGTGTGCAAAAAAGGGGATTGTGTGCAAAAAGAGATTGTGTGCAAAAAGGGACTGTGTGAAAAAAAAAAAAAAATTTATGGGGGAACCGGGAAGGATGACAGTCATGCTGTGATGATTCTAATATAAACACGTAACTTATGAGTCTTTGCCTCCAAAGGTAAGTAAAGAAGGGAACGGAGGAAGGTGGAGGAGTCAGGTAGATAGTCCTACTATGCTTTGGTATCGGTGTGTGTGTAGAGAAATGTGTGGGTATGCCACCTGATGGGGGAGTGGGAGGAATGCGGTGTGGACTTGAGGGGGGACTGGTAGGGGCCGCCCATGACAAGGAGCATATGAATGACAGAGTGTCCCTGAAGACTGTCAGTGCGGATGGAAACACATTATATTCACTTGCACAATTGTAAATCCATAAACACATTAAATCTACTTGCACAATTCTTCAAACCCTCTTGCACAGTTCTTCAAACCCTATCACATTTCAATCTCTATACCATTTAAGTGCACATTTAATGTTCAGTGTCTCGTTGAAACCTGGATAGACATCAGCTCTCAGTTCTATCTGCCATTTTAATTCCCGGACTTGCAGGAATGTGTCCATGTCCCCTACAAATTCTGTTATTTTTTCCAGCACTGTGAATTTGAATCCTGTGAAGTTTGGGCAAATAGCACTGTGTTTAGCCAAGGCATTCAAATATATATATATATATATATATATATATATATATATATATATATAAGAAAGTGAAATGGTTATGCATACTGATGGATGCATAAGTAACGTATCTTAAGCAATGTGAAGCATTGCTAAGCAAAGTTTACCAGTATTAAGCATATTTAAATATAATTGCTCGTAGCTAAGCACTGCTTTAACTAGCGCAATAGCTTTGTGCGGAGCTGCGCATCGTGCAAACGAGTGCAAACAGAAGATGTTTGTGTGTAGCTGCACACCGCGCTAACCAGCGCAACGTCAGGCAACGGTTGGCAATGTCGGGCAACACAGAGCAACATCGGGCAATGTAGAGCAACGTAGAGCAATGTTGGGCAATGTAGAGCAACGTAGAGCAACATCGGGCAACGTCGGGCAAAGTTGAGCAAAGTCAGTAAAACACAGCCACACCTCCTAACCGGTCTGGCCAGTTGTAAAATAAAAAGCAATGACAGGCCTTGAATCCGGGATACTGTGCATCATAATCACAGTACTGAAACGCTAAGCCATGACAGCTTTTCATAAGCATGCACTTTCAACACACACATACATATCAATGGAAGTTTACCCATTGCTAAGCAGGTGTGCCTTCAGCTGAGTTTTTTCAAAACTGGCCAATCACAAATAAGTGTGGGAAATGATGCATATTTAAGCTCCATAGGCGGTAATACTTGCCATAACTGGTTGTAGCTCCCATCTGCAGGCAGCAATGGCTGGTGCTGGAGAGGGCTCTCGTTTTCGAGCGCAACGTTGGGGCACTGAGGAGTCAAAAGTAATGGTTTGGCTCCTTGTCCATAATCATGAGGATAGACTCCTGCGGGGCCAGTACCAGGGCACCCAATACAAAGCGGAAGCCTGGGACTGTCTAGCTCATGAACTCACCAGTGCCACAGGTGTCCCTCGGACTGGTGAGCAGGTCAGACACCACCACGCAGACCTGAAGAGACGCAAGGCGGGTCAACTGGACCAGTGGATCCAGGAGGCCCGTGAGATGGAAAATGCCCCACTACTGAGTAAGTAGCCATGGAATAAAGTATGTAAGAATTGCTATTCTAGTCTATACTATGGATAGGTATGTCTCAATATCACTTCATTGACTTCACAGCTGAAGGTGTCCATGTTGCGAATCAGCAAGCCTATGCAGATAGGCTGCTAAGGCTGCACCACCAGGCAGGTTAGTAATTATCCAGTTTGTACTGTTATGTATAATAAATGAGAGAGCCTGAAAAAGTGTTTTAACACAATAAATAAAGGTATAATAATTCTCTAATAATTATTCTGCATGTACTGTTATATAAAATAAACGAGAGAGCCTCTAGAAAAGTGTTATAAGTCTTTAATAAAGGTATAATTCCTGGAGTGTGTCTGTGTCATTTTCTTTGATATGTTGTTGTACACTTGCATTATAGAAATAGTACTGTTGTATTAAGTGCTGTTAACACACAGTTGGGTAGGCCTATATAAAGTGGATGAAGGGAGTGCCAGTAGCTTTTAAGCATATTTACAGTCCTCAACTGTTGGTTCATGCCCAGCATGTACAGGTTAATCTGGCACATGAGTAGCTTGGTATCGTGTTCCCCAGAAATGTCATTGTGCTGGCAGAAATGTGGGGAGCTGTTAACATATAACTGATAATTTCACCTAAACATATTTAGATAAGTATAGGAAAGTAGAGCTGTCAGTGTACCATCTCAGCAGTAGTGTGTCTGAGCAACTCACAAAATATGTAGCAGTGACATCTGCATCCCGGACAGTTTGTATGTCAGATACAGCCCATGTATGTAAAGATCTAGCAAAACCCATTTCCCAATTTAAGGACAATTGGGTAGTGTAATAATACATGTAGGGGACATATAACTGCAGTTAATAAGAATGTAGTGTAAACTAGAAGGATATACAAGTTGTTAATGGAGCTATCGTTTTCCACCCTACTGTATGTGCATAAAAATGCAATTCCACACCTCAATGGGTATGTCTAATCTCAAAATGTTTGTTGGGACATATGTCCTATTGGTTTATAAATATCTGCATTTATTTTGATGCATGTGCCCTGTTCAAATACCACAATATTGGTGGCCTGTTGCCATCAATTAAACCTGCATGCTGTTGTAATGTCCACTGTTGTTCTATATATGCATGTGTCATGCTTGCTGTTCAACTGTTGGAATTCTGGTGTGTTGGGTTAATGAGAATACTTCTGCATGCTGTTATAACTAATTGAGAATGCTGTTGACTGTTACTAACCCATATTTTCATTAAATCCTCCTCAACATAGAACGTATGGGAAGGCCGGTCTCAGCGGACCCACCTATCCCACCTCAGCTGGTGATGGCACCTGGCACCAGCAGGTCCGGTGCCCAGCCTGGGACTTCCTCCTCCGTTGGCCCTGTGCCACCTTCGGGTGGAAGCGCTGCAGGGGATTGGGCTTGTCCCCCCCATACAAGCGTGGGTGGAGGAGGGCCACCTATCACCCTCCGAATGGTCCGGGCTGTGGTGCGTAGGGAGATCGAGCGTTCTGTCGCTGATCCTCTATGCTAGCTTGAGGCATGAGTGGCGTGACTCATGAGTGAGCCTGCCCCTCCTACACAGCCTCCAGCACAGCCACCCTCTGGGCTGTGAAGGTGCAGTGGTGACTGCCCATGGGTGGGGATCTCAGTTCCACTGTTGCCATCTGTGGGCTCACGGGCTTGTGATTTCCAAACATCCTTCCTCATCAATGGTGTTCACCCACCACATGTGTCATATTCCGCCCCTGTATGCATCTTGTTTGTCTTGTCTGTTTACCTCCCCAACCTACCTCCTCAAATATACCTACTTCCCCTACCTCACATTCCACTCTCACCTGAAAAAAAAGGGCAATCTGCTCCCAGAAAAAAATTTACGCCCCATACATAGCTGCCCATTTTGCACACATGTCCGCTGGGCACATAAACTGATATTTAATTGGCAGTACAACATACTTTGTTTTCCTCACCCCTCTCTCAGGGGTGGAAGGTTTCATATTTCCCTCCAAATTTATTGCATATGCACAGCTGTTGCTGTTAAAGAAATGGGCAGCTATGGACCTTCCCTACACCCGTCCTATACATCCCGAGCTGTTTTCCCTACTGTCATTCCTCTTTGTGCCCCTTTTTCACCACTTTCCTATCTCCCCATTTTCTTTTCTTTCAAAGAAATGAGCACGGGGGTTAGCGGGAGTAAGCACTATTAAGCAGTAGTTAGCGGGTTTGAGCGAGTGTGCGCTTAGCTAAGCATCGCTAAGCATCACGCAAACCCGCTTACAACTCCTTAAAAGTGCCTTAGTCACTCTGTATGTCAGGGCCCTTGTTCTGCTCAGCAGCAAAATAAAACGCCTCTGTCAGTCTCGGACCTTGGACACACTAGACTGCATGAAGTACCACTAAGCCACGGTAGACATACAACAAGTTGGTGCTGAAATAAATATATCATGCATCAGAATGAGTGAATGTAAAGGAAAAATAGGAATGCCATAACACAAAACTTGTTCTGTGGAACTTTACCAGCAGTTGTTGTGGAATTACATTACATGACTGTGATAAGAGAACCAGCCATTCTAGCAGGAAATAATGTTACAGCAGCACTTTACAACCCACACACAGTATCATAGCAGGACAAACAGTGGCATATCTGATTAGGGCAGAGGACATACATCCCAACTGTGACTACTTTTCTGGGATGTCCCTGATTTTGAAACATATGTTAGCTGTGTCCCTCTGAATCCCTCTGAAAAGTACTGATGTTAGGCAGAAAGGTGGGGTATTACACTTAATGAATAATGACAGTAATAAGAGTTAGACACTGCTTGTACTTTAGAAAATGTGTAGTAATCCATATGCACTGGTTCTCTCAAAGTCTCCACTTACTGTCTCTATTATTTTGAAGGTGTACCTCACTTTTACCTACCTTTCCCTGACTCTGTTCAAATATGTACCTGAGTGTATCAGAGGCCTGGCAGAGGCAGAAACACACAGGCATATCAGCTTTACTGCTGTTACACACTGTGCAAATAGCTTTGGAAGGGGTTCCACAAGCATACCCTTATGTAGGAGTACAACACTAAAATACCAAAGGATGTAACCATGTACTGGTAGCAACTGACTGCAACAATGCCATTGTACCAGTGCTGAAAAGACCTGTGCATTGCACAGACAAAGAATAACAGGCTAACATCTGGCTACCATATGGATAGGTCCACAGTTGGGAGCTATGCAGACAGACTACTTGCCTTGATAAACTAACAGGTACACAGCAACCCTTTAAGTCCAGCAAGATAACATTCACACAATAATACATAATGCTGTATGTACGTCTGCATCCCTAACCAAATGTACAATATACCTGTGTGTTCAGGGTCTACCAAGGATGTAGGTAGGCAGACTCAGTACTGAAACTGTCCAGTTTTCATGAGCAGCCTGTGCTAATGTCAACACTAAAAAAGCACAAACTGTTCAGAAGTGAGTACATTAATATTCACAGTATAGCAGTTCACAAACAGTTCATGTGCCAAAAGAATACATCTCAATAACTACTTTTGTATGGCAGTTAATTGTATAAGTAGAAAAGAAACTACATACTCCCATGTATCTTGTGTTAGCATTTGCAGGGGTGAGTACAATTCTACACTGACAAGTGTGAACTGGAAGTGGCAACATTCAGGTCTGAGTACAACATTTAAATCACTAGCTACACCCCTAGCTTCAGATATAAGAACTATACCAACCTTCTGACTTAAACAACGGTGTCCACAGCAAACAAGTATGAGCCCCACTTTGGAAAGCTGAAAGGGCTACGCCTACCTGACTTAGCAATTTATAGCATTGGGTTGCTATGACAGTGAGTACTGCAATTACCGCACAGCAGACTGTATACAATTACCAAATGGTGGCCACCAATTGGTGCAGAGGCCATCACATGCACATGTGCAGATACCTATAAAAGCAGGCGTACTTGCTGCCCACACAGGCAATCACTACATTGCAGACACTGACAGAGAGAGAGAGAGAGAGACATTAACAGCAAAAGCAAACTCAAAAGCAAAAGGAAAATTAAATTAATAATACCAACACATACAAAGGAAAGGTATGTAACAGATATGTATTTACTGGCATGTAGTAGATGTTTTTGAAGAGTAATCCACATACTTTGAAACATCCATATGTGGCAGCAGTACGTATCTATGCACAGATGTCCAGCATAACTACTGCCATGGACAAATCAGTGTGTAGCTGTGTGCAGGGGGACATGACTGTGACATATGTAGCTCAGCATTAAATGTCAAACATCTGATCCATGTTATTTGTGTTCTGTACAGTAGTGTGGACAATGGCTGTTTGGGGGGAGTAGCGCAAACAGCTATATAAACATGGATGCGACAGAGTAACACATGCATGATAGTCATATTAACGTGTAGCTTAGCATTGGCAACTGCTGTACCAGGCTAGTATGCTAATCTAGCATTTGTAGCTATATACACACCCTTTAATATTACTGTGTGCTCACATGTGACACCTGTTCATGTTGCAGCAAGGCCCAACAGGTCAGCTGTGAGGTGCAGGGACTTACAACAGTGTGGACCTTGTGTGGGTATGGCACACACATATGGAGATATATATATGTGTCAGATATATTAACATCTGTACATGTGCATAGAGCAAGGAACATACTGCAACTGTATGTGAAGGGTGGACATATATATGTTGGTGAAGGTTGTTATGTGCATATTTGTATGTAGATGGTAGTGTGTGGCAAACAAGACAGCATACAGTGCTGGTATATGACATGTGGTGGCTAAACACTGTGGATGTGATTTGTTAAGTTTGCAATGTTGCAGCCAGTGAGGCCTGCTAAAACTACATGGGCTGAGAACACCTTCAATGCATTTCTCACAAGACTGTGCAATATCATTACATTACTGTATACCTCACATCCTTTGCATAATTGATATTCCCACCATGAAAGGTGGACTGTATATGTGCCTATATGTATATGTACACCAATGGATGTGTATATGTGTGTGTGTGTATATATATATATATATATATATATATAGAGAGAGAGAGAGAGAGTCATATATAGTGAGACAGATGCCTGGTGTCAAAGCCATGGCCTCAGGCTCAATGCCGAAAATTGCATTGCCATCCCTTATGGTAAAAACTCGGTACCCATTAACACCGAAAGTGTGATAAGAGACCTTGGGACACAGGTGGACAGTAGTCTCCCCTTTGATGATCACAATGCCACACTAGTCAAGAAACCTTTTTATGTGGCACACCTCATCACAAAAGGCTTCTCATCCAGGGAAAAAGAGGTCATTGTTCCCCTCTACTCATCACTCATAAGACCCATTATAGAGTACAATGCCCCTTTTGGTATGTACCTCACAAGACATCTACAACAACTGGAAAGGCCACAGACATACCTCACAAAGAGGATTACCTGCCTCAAACAGATGCCCTATGCAGACCATCTCACAAAATGGCAGCTTTACTCTGTCGCATATCGCCTACCCAGAGGTGATCTCTGCCTAACATGCAAAGCTATGTCAAACCCAGAGCTGTTGGACATGCTCCGTGTAAAGAAATCCCAATCCCTCTGAGCTACACGCTGTAGGGACCTAAACCTTGTCACCACAATAAACAGAACATGCTGGAGGGATAGATTCCTATCTCAGAGACTTCCCATACTCTGGAACAAACTATCTATCTATAGCAAACAAAGCTCCTCAGTAGCACTCTTCATGAATAATCTTAATGATTGGATGGGAGATAGGTAATACACCCCGGGGATCACCTCTGTGGCTCTGCTTGACAGGGGCACAGGAAATTAATTTCCTTGGGTGGCAAAGGCCAGTGTACCATTTGGCTAGGCTTATATAGGCCTTAGGGCCAATAGCTTAGTACCTACCTATGAATCTATACACACCCACATGTACTTGTTGTAATACATGCTATGTGAGGTTGACTGAGTGTGATGGTCAGTATGTTGGTGAATGTGTCAAAGTTGTGTATATGTGGGATAGCTTAGTGGGAAACTGTTTCTGACATGGTATTTTGTGTCCTAGCTTAGATCCCAGCAAAAGATGTGTATGCTATACCTAGGCAGAAAAAGCAGTATGGCATATGGTCTGGCATAGTCCCTTGGTGTTGACTGGGGTGTGTTATTGGAGGGTAAAGCAGTACATGTATGCCTATTGATTGGTACTGCTGGTGAATCCAACTCCTGTATGAACAGTAGTACTACCTGAAGCTGTAGGCCTAAACAGCACAGTATGTCCACATTGCTTGGAACCACTGTTTTGTGTGTTCCCTGTAGTCCTCACAGATTACATACCTCAGGCTTAAGGTTTTGTAAGTACTG
The DNA here is from genome assembly GCF_019279795.1 of Protopterus annectens. Lineage (NCBI taxonomy): Eukaryota > Metazoa > Chordata > Ceratodontiformes > Protopteridae > Protopterus > Protopterus annectens. The sequence continues at coordinate 406,709,797 of NC_056738.1, forward strand.
ACACACAGTACTGTATGGTACATACGTAAAGCTCATCTGGGTTGCCATACCTTTGTGTCTTGTAAGTATGTCTGATGTGAGTGTAGGTATGCCTGTAACATGCCTTCTGTCATATGTGTGTTACAGGATATAAATGCATATCTAGCAACATGTATAGTCTAGTACAGCAGTATGCCACCCATATTCACGAATGTGCACATATATTAGGCAGGGGTTTGCCATCAACAAGTAGTGTGGTATAATAGTAATACTGTAACTGGACTATACAATCATTGCGATGGAGGACATATTACGTTATGCATTAGCTTGATCTATACCTTCTGTGGCTAGGTGGTGCATTGTGTCGCATACAGTGTGCCATGTACTGTTGTATAGTCTTACATAGTGATTTCACTTTGTTGCTGTGCAGAACATGGTGTAATATACAGGCAGTTGTGGGGTGAGTACTGATATGTGGTATTGAAAGTGTGTATCCTCTGACAGCTAATAGGTTGCTATATATGGCAGTTCAGTGATATCTGTACTGTATAATGTTGTGTGCCATATGACTTGCTCAGACATATTGTTTCATTGTCTTCCAGGGATCATGGCCCACTGTCGCAACCCAAGCTATAGTAGTGCTGAGGACGACATCATTACAAGCAGTCTGATCCAGCACTACAAAGTGCTATTCTCAAGAACCAGCCAGGACCAGCATGAGCGGACTGCACTGTGGCAAGATGTTGTCCGTAGGGTAAATGACATAGGCATGCATAACCGGACATATGAGCAGGTACGCCATCACTGCAGTGATTTACTTAGACATGTCCGGCAGCGTGAGTCTGATGTCCGTAGACAACAGCTTGCTACAGGTGGTGGGGTTACCATCCATCCCCCCCTCACCAGAGTGGAGAAGCTGCTCCTGAGCCTGATGGCTCCTGCCAACACCAGCAGCAGCAGACATGTATCGTCATGGAGGTTGGAGCCACCCAGCAAGTTCACATGGAGCGTGCAGATAACATGGCATATCTGTAGACTACTGTTACCTCTATTGGTAGATCATGCATATGTGAGATGTGTACTGTGTAGTTAGAAGATATGGAGCCTGGTGTTGTGCAATACTGATCATTTGGAACATAATCTGTAGGCCTGTGAATGTAAACAGTTGTACTACTGTAAGACTGCAAACCCACAGTAGCAATGCCACAGTTGTTGCCACTGACAAACTCTCTCATATCCTTGTAGGTTCCTCTGGTGTGACAGCAAGGCAGCAGACCCATGCTGGTGAGTGTGTTCTACATTTATTGTTGCAAATAAAATGTGCATGTCATAGGTAAGGTGTAGGCCATGTACACATGTAACACACTTACGCATAATGCATGCTGTGCATGTTTGCTGTGAAAAGCCATGTGTAAAGCCATGTATACTGTTAGTAGCAAGGACTGCTACACTCGCACTGCATGCTGTTGAGCAACACACGTCCTGCATGCTGACATGTGTGATATGACTGTTTGGCTTGTGATACTGTACCCCACCATCAACTGCTATTGAGTATGTTCTGGATTGCTGGTGGTGTGTGTGCGTGTGTGTGTGTGTGTGTGTGTGTGTGTGTGTGTGTGTGTGTGTGTGTCTGCTTTAGTGAGGAGTGTATTTGTGTGCATGTGTGCATGTGTTCATGTGTTCGTGTGTGCATGTGTTCATGTGTGTATGTGTTCATGTGTTGTGACATCATGTACAGGTCGTAAAGTGTGTTTCCTGTCTTCCTCTCACAGGTGCTGAGGTTGGGCTGGTTCACTGTAGCAGGGAAACTGATGTCACTGACACAAATAGTGATAATAAGGATAGGTGTGTTGAGGCACAGGCATGTTTGCCAGGGTCTGTCGTTGGGCCACCAATCGACAGTACACACGTGTCCACCCCATGCATGCACACAGTCATACTGCCAATACATCCATCATCACCAATGCCCTTAGCTGAGGGACAGTGTACATTCAGCAATGGCCAGGACAGTGTGGTATCTATGGCACATGCATCTGGACACAGCAGCCATAGCCAGATGTCTGGAACGACATAGGCAGATGTCCAGGGGTTCTCGTCAGAGCACTGCTGGTCATCATGCCCCTGGCAAATGTGCCACAGGTCTTACAACCTCACGCATGTTCCAGGCTGTCATGGAGGCACAGGCACATATGGAACGGTACACCAGACAGGGACTAAGGGCACAGAGGGCACATAACACCAATGTAATTGACAGTATCCATGACCTAGCAGGTGCCATCTGTAATTACACTGAGGTCACTGATAGACGTTGGGGTGAGACATTAGATGTCCTCTGCAATGTCATGTCCATGTGTCAGGACAGTGCGGGACGGTTGAGACGTTGATGTGGATGTATGCCAGTAACATCAGCAGCTGGCAGTCGCCGTGGATGTCCATCAAGTCACAGCTGCTCCCGTAGTGCCACTACCAGCCCCAGCAATGTTGGGGGTGGGCTGCAGGGACCTGGATCCAGTGTACATATGTCTACCTCTGAGGATAGTACCCAGTCTGGCTTAGTACCTGATACTGTCTGTAGCCCATTGAAGGCGAATAGCTGAGGTACCAGGACAGAAGGAATAAAATGGATATCTACTACTACTACTCTTGTGTCTTCCTCTGAATCTGTTGGTGTATTGCAGTTTCCAAGTATTGAAGTTTGTCTTTACTAGTGTTCGAAACTGTCTGTAGCACCCCTGCCAGGCACAGGTACCGCATCCATGGCCAGAGATGGTGATCTGTAAAGCCTGGCAGGTACAGTCTGTGGCTGTCCCACAAATCCCCGTATATGGCAGTCACATGGTGGAACTGTGTGCATGCAGACACACACACATAAACCAGACACCTAGGGCTAACACATACCCGCACACATTACATCCACATTGGCCCATACCAGTACTCTTGGCCCTCACACACACACACACACACACACACACACACACACACACACACACACACACACACACACACACACACACACACACATACATGTTGATTGTATGGCTCAATGTAGGCCTCTGGCAAACCAACAACACACCCTGTGCATATGATGAAACCTGTGCCACCTCCTGTCATCTCTAACATTGATACAGGAACAGGCTAACATGATGCTGATGCGCAGGGTGACTTTATAGCAGTATAGCAATGTTAGCATGTTGTCAGCAGTAAAGTGTAATGATATCCTTGAAGGTATAGCTGACCAGGCATGATGCATTAAAGCTATGATTGTCAATGTAGTATTGTTTACACCAGTGTTAATTCCAATAGTGTATTGTCCACCCATGTGCCACTTGGCTGATGTGTGTAGTATTGGCAGTATGTGTTAGGGAGTGGACATTACGTGTCGGATGTGTGCAGCACAGATTTGCAGGTGTACATTTGTGAACATGGTGGAGGGGCACTGTCTGCATGTATGTGCATAGTGGACACATGGGAAGGGTGACATGCCCTGTATTACACAGTGTTAACACTTCATAGTTTCTATTGGTGGCCAGTATGCATTGTACTACACACATTTTGGGACTTGTGTACACATGTGTATGACATGGTTTGACACTGTGCTGTGGGTGATACTGTTACTATCTGTCATTGGTTTGCATTCTGGTAGTATACATAACCTCAACAGCCTGACCATAAACAATCGTTAGATGATGTCTTGACAATTGACACACAGATGTAGGACAAGCAGTAACATTTGGATCCTTCAGGTACTATACTAGGCCAGTAACCAGTGGTATTCACCTGCACCCATTCCTGGCACCACTCCTCTTTGGCATATAGCTCTCTTAGGTACAAGCAAACACAGTAGGGATATGTCCGTCCACGTCTGGAAATGCATACTGTGGCCTATAATGCATTCTGCAGATGACACACACATCCTCCACAAGGGTATCATACAGACAGATACCTGTTGTCAAACCCATGCTGTAAAGCTATAAGCCAACTAAAGCATAGTCATCCACTTTTACAACACATAGTATACCCACAGTACCACATAGGTAATAGCCTCCAACATGTTGAACAGGTACCAATGTGTACATACAACCAAGTGTTACGTCATCTCTCCTTTGGTAATCACATTTCCAAAGGTATTTTGAAATCCCTCAGTGGATCACATAAGCAATAAGGGGTCTGCATGCATATCCACAAAGGTTGTTGTACACCTATAATGAATAGCCATCATTGATAGACTTTGCTACATTTGAACAGGTCTGAAATATACCTCAGGCATAAATGCTCGCTCACACTATTCAATAGAAACCGTAATGAGTGTGTGTGACACGGATGACCTAGGCCAGGGATCACTGCAGTGGCTGGGGTTGTCACAAGCATACAGATGTGACCTAAGGTCGGGAAAGCGGCAGCACACTCTGGCAAAGATAACAGATGTGTTCATGGAGAAAGCAGGGTTCCCACCTATGAAATAATTGAGGTCACATGTACGTATATGTATTTGCCACACAGCTACCTGACATGTGCAATGCACATACTGTTGTCATTGTGATATGTCATACAGTAGTAAAAGCAAACCTCACAACACATTGACCAACAGTGTCACTCACACACACAAAATGCAGGATTCAAACCCCTGCCTAACTATTTTATGATACTAGAGCAGTACACATTAACACGACGTGCTATACACATTACTGGGAGGTCTCCTTTCCACAGGTATATTTGTAGGATGGTGACATCATTAGACTTGACAAAGATAAGTATACCACTTTTAATGTGTTGTAGTAGTCTCCAAAAAGGTTGCTCCTCTCCAAGGAGATACACAAACACACACACTCATACAGTTGTCAAGTGCAGGATTCAAACCCCTACCTAACTACTTTATGATACTAAAGCAGTACGCATTTACATGATGCGCTATACACATTACTGGGAGTTCTCCTTTCCACAGGCATATTTGTAGGATGGTGACATCATCAGACTTGACAAAGATGAGTATACCACTTTTGAGGTGTTTCAGTAGTCTTCAAAAAGGTTGCTCCTCTCCAAGGAGACACAAACACTCTCATACAGTTGTCAAGTGCAGGACTCAAACCCCTACCTAACTACTTTATGACACTAGAGGAGTGCACATTAACACTACGCACTATACACATTACTGGGAGTTCTCTTTTCCACATGTATATTTGTAGGATGGTGACACCATCAGACTAGACAACGTGGGTTACATTAGGTGGGCTACATAGAAGGAATTTCTAAACACTTTGGCAATGTGATCATCAAAGGAGAGTTTACTATCTACCTGGGTCCACAGGGCCATAATTACATTCTTCGCACATACTGGATTACCACCTATGTGGTAATTTGTGTGCACTTTGTTTTATCCAAAGGGGATGACTATGCATTCTTTGGCATTCTGCTTGAGGGCATTGTTTTGACACCAGGTATCTGTCTCTGTACGACCCTTCTGGAGGATGTCTGTGTTAGCCATGGAGTTGATTATGGACCACAGTTAGCAGTCATCTGCAAACTTGTTCAGCCATACTCCTCCCATGCTTGCCTGTACCTCTGAGCAGTATCTACTGAACAGGTGGGGTCCCAGGACCAAGACCTGTGGGATGCCATTTGTGACTGGTTTAGAGTCGGACATGGCACCTGCAACTCTGAACATGTGTGTTTGATCTGTGAGCCAGTTGGCCACTCATCCTGTGGCATAGCTGTTAATGTTCAAGCTGGTAAGCTTGTCCATGATGCCAGAGTGGGGAATGGTGTCAAAAGGCCTTAGTGAGGTCCATGTGGGCTGTGTGGACTACTTTCACCTCCATCTATGTCCTTGGTAACTGTTTCAAAGAAGTCAACTAGGTTTAGGAGGCAGGATCTGCCTTTAACAAAGCTAAGTTGGGTAAAGTCCAGTGTCTGGAGGTTCCCAATGTCTCTGTTTATGGGTTCCATGATAATTTGCTCCATAGCTTTGCAGACCAGGCTGAGTAGGCCTATAGGGCAATAGTTTCCAGGTTCTGTTGTGGCACCCCCTTTGTGGAGCTGGATGACTGTTGCTGTATGCCATTCTTTGGGTACATAGCCTGTGGTAAGGTTGAGTCTGGACAGTGAATGTAGGTGAGGGTGTAGTTCCGTTTGGGGCTGATGTAAGATGCAGCCTAGGACACCATCCAGTCCCATTGATGCTGTGTTCTTAGCTTTGGAGAGGGCTGTTTTTACCTGCATGTCCATGAAGTCTGGGGCTCTGCATTCTTCTGGGATGGACACAGGCCCTTTTGGGGGTGATGGGGGGATTGCACTGACCTTGTCTGCCAGGATGTGGGCAATGTCAGTTGGTTTACTGTATTTTTTGCCATTTTGCAGTAGCTGACAGCATATTTGAGAGTTGCCACCTAAATGTTTGGTATAGCTAACGAAGGCTTTGTGGTTGTTATTCTTACATTCCTTGGCAATTTGTCTTTAGAAACTGGCCTTGGATTATTTTATGAGCGATCATTGTTTCTTCCTAATAATGATCAGTGATGCCTTTCCTTTTGTGAAATTTGCTCTATCATGTGTTCATTTCCTCCTTCTGTTGTATAGCTTATTTATGGGCAACGACCACCAGATTGGTTTCTTATTTTTGGAGGAGTGTGTCTTGGTTTTATTTGGGATGTCTCGATCCATGCATCCCAGTAGATGCTCATAGAATGCACTTGTAAATGATTCGGCAGATTGTACAGCATTATCCTATAGCAAGGGGGCTTTGGAACTTTCCACTTTGGTCTTGGGAAGTGTGCAGTTTGCTTTTGAAAATGTCTTCACAGTGGTTTCCTTGACTGGGGGTGGGTGGGATGTGGATGTCCAGTGTGATTACTTTATGATCTGATATTACCAGTGAGGGGTTTATCTATGTTGTGGAACACTGGTACCCCATGTTGGTGATGATCAGGTCCAGTATGTTGTCACCTCTAGTGGGCATGGTGACCAGCTGTTCCAGGGCGTTTGAATTTTTAAACTCTAGGAAACATTGGGCAAAGGACATTGTACATGAGTAATTCTCCCACTCAATGTTTGGGTAGTTGTAATCTCCTCATATAATGGTGTTTGGTAGAACCTTTATATTTTCCACTGTTCTCAGGAATACTGAGTGAGGTTCCTGAGACAAGGTAGGTGATCTGTAGCAGGCTACAATCTGATAAGCAGCTTTGCCCAATGTTAGTTGCACTTGCATGGTCTCCAAGGCCTTATGCTGTGCCACTAACCTAAAGGTGTGGGTATCCATAAGGTAAATGTATACACCCCTTCCTTTTGTATTTCACTCTGGGTTTTGGGGCCGAAGATCAGAGGGATTGTGAGTGTTTTACGTGGAGCATGTTCAACAGCTCTGTGTTTGACATAGCTTTGTATGTTAGGCATGGATCACCTCTGAGTAGGCGATATGCAAGAGAGTACAGCTGGAGCATTTTGAGACGGTCTGTGTATGGCATGTATTTCAGGCCACTAATGCTCTTTGTGAGGTATTTCTGCAGGCTTACCAGTTGTTGTAGATGTCTTGTGAGGTACATAGCAAAAGGGGCATTGTACTCTATTATGGATCTAGTGAGTGATGAGTAGAGGGGAACAATGTCCTCTTCTATGCGTGAGACACCTTTTGTGATGAGGTGTTCCACGTAGAAGGATTTCCTGACTACTGTAGAGATGTGATTATCACAGGTGTGTCCACTGTCCATCTGTGACCCAAGGTCTCTTATCACACTTTCAGTGTTAGGTATACTACCGCATATGTTGTAGTTCATGGCTACAGAGTTTCTACCAAAGGGGATGACAATGCACTATTTGGCATTGAGCTTGAGGCCATGGCTTTGACACCGGCATCTGTCTCAGTGAGGCCCTTTTGTAGGATGTCCACATCTTTAGTATTTACAATTATGGCTCCTAGTTTGAAGTCATCTGGAAACTTCATTAGCCACAGACCTTCCATGTTAAAGTTTACTTCAGGGAAGAAGATACAAAACAGGACAGGACCCAGGACTGAACCCTGTGGTACTGCACTCATCACTGGTCCAAAGTCATACTTGGAGTCTGCTACTTTCACAGTGTGTGTTCTGTCAATGAGCCAGTTGGCAGCCCATCTTGTGACATAGCAAGTTATACCTAGTTTAGTGGGTTTATCTATAATTCCAGAGTGGGGATGGTGTTGAAAGCAGTGGCAAGATCTACATAGGCTGTGCAAACCATCTTACCCTTGTCTATGGTTCTGGTGACTGCTTCAATGACGTCTATCAGGTTTAGGAGACATGATCTGCATTTTACAATCCCAACATGGTTGTGGTCCAGAGTTTGGAGATTACCAATGTCTTTTTTTATAAGTTGTATGATGATACATTCCATGGCCTTGCAGAGCAGGCTCATCAGGCTAATGGGGTGCTAGTTGGGGTCCATGGTGTCTCCACCCTTGTGTAGAGGGATAACTGTCGCTGTGCACCATTCAACAGGCACAACGTCTGAGGTGAGGCTATGACTGAACATGGTACGTCGGTGTGGTGCCTGTTCGTTCTGTAGTTTGTGTAGAACACAGCCTGGGAAGTTATCTGGTCCCATGGATGCCGTGTTCCTGGCTTTGGAGAGTGTTTTTTTTACATGTGCAGCCGTGATAACAGCAACTTTGCAGTCTTCCGTTATAGAGATGTGCTCTTTCATGGGTGAGAGGGGTTAAAGTTAGCACTGATCCTATCTGCCAGGATGTTGGCAATATCAGTTGGGTCTGCATATTTAGTGCCATTGAGCTGTAATTCAGAGCAGATCTGAGTGTTGCCATGACATGGACCTGTCTGTTGGGCATAGATCTTCCGAGTAGACAATATGCAACAGAGTACAGATTGTGTTAAATTCAGTCTTGTTGCATGGGGCAACTGTTTGAGGCCAGTAATCCTATTGTTGAGGTACTTCAGTGGTCTTTCCAGCTGCTGAAGGTGCCTAGTCAGATTAATCGCAAGTGTGTTGTGGTACTCTCTGATGGGTCTGATGACTGATGAGTAGAGGGAACCTCCTGTGACCTGCATGCAAAGACCTTGGCAGTTTGTGGGAACACATAACATGATTTTCTGACCACTTTGTGAATGTGTTTCTGGAAGTAGAGATGACTATCCACGTGTCCATAGATCCCTTATTATCACCTCCATATTTAGGGTGTTGGCACCTATGTGGTATTTGTATGACTGTAGCTCGAGGCCATAAGTTTGACACCACGTCTGTCTGACTGCGACCCTTTTTAAGGATGTCTCTGTTGTCCCAAACATCGATTATGACAACGTTTTTTGCAGTCATCCACAAACTTTGCTAAACATAGCCCTCATGTGTTTGACTGTATTTCTGAAAAGTATACACCAGACAGGAGGGGTCCCAGGACTGAGCCATGGGGGACAGCAGTTGTTACCAGCTTGAACAGGAGACCATAATTCTTACCTTGTGTAATCTATCAGTGCCCCAGTTGGCAATCCATCAGATGACATACATATTTATGCACAGGTTGTTGATTTTGTGGATACGACATGTGCCTGGGATGTTGGAAAAATGGCTTTTCAAGGTCTATGTGGGATGTGTGTAGCTCATTTCATTGATGTATGTCCTGGGTGACTGCCTTGAAAACAGTCTAGCAGGTTTGGGAATCATGATCTGCCCCTGACCAAACCAAAATTGGTAGGGTTGGGTGTTTGTAGGCTCCCAATAGCTCTGTTTATGAGTTCCATCATGATGGACTCCATGGCCTTGCAGATTAGGCTTAATTGGCTTATACGACAATAGTTCCCATGGTCTGTTGTGCACCAACACTTGTGGAGTGTGCCAAACGTTGCTGTAATGCATTCAACAGTTTCATATCCTATACAGAGGGTGAGTCTCAATAGACTGCTCAGGTGCAGGGTATGTTTATTTTGGAGTTCACATATGACACAGCTAATGAAACCACGTCATCCCATAGACGCCATGTTTTTAGGTTTGGAAAGTGCTGTTTAACCATTGTATATGCAATTTCTGAGTTTTCACAATCTCCAGGTATGATAATGGGCCCTTTTGTCAGTGAGAGGGGGGTAAATATGTATGAACCTGTCTGACAAGATGTTGGCAATGTCAGTCGTGTACATGTATTCATTTACAGTTTGCACTGACTCAGAACATATATGAGTTTATATTGATATTTCTGACATAGCGAAAGAAAGCTTCATGGTTCTCTATGGACTCTTTGACAATATTTTTGCCAAAACATGGATTGGATAATGTTAGGAGTGCTCATTGTTTATTGATGATACTGATCTTCTTTGAATTTTCACTTTCTTTGAACAACTTAAGTACTTGTAGTACATAGTTTGATTATGACAGGAGTCCAATATATTATATGGGTCTGTTTTCATATAACTGTGTGCGCAAGGCAGGATTGGTGAATAGTGACAAGTTTCTGGGATAAGAACTGCAACTGCCAGATATGTGTGGCCCACTGCTGTACTCAGACATGGCCTAAGTGTGTGAGCATGCCCAGTATGACCTTTCAGTATGTTGCTGACTGAAATTTGCTAAATTTGCTTAAGTGTGTGAGCATGCCCAGTATGGACATATATACTATATGTGTGTGAAAAATCAAGTTAGTTTTTACTTCAGGGCTCACCTTTGTGTTGTACATCGACAGGAAGCATGCTGTGCCTGCAGGGCTTCCATGAGTCACTTTGCATAGACTTATCAACATTTCTACATACAGGGGGGACAGCTATTATTTGTACATTTCTACCCGGGGGCACACCTGATTGTTACTGTGGGTGTACATAGGATGAGGGGTTCACCTGACACTTATACACATTTGCTAGGCCTGCACTGCTATGTCAGGTACTCCATTTCAGTCTGTACTGTTGCCTATCGTACTAGCTTGTGGCATACTACTGTACTACAGATCTTAGCTTACAATTTCATGTATATTAGTTTGTGACTTCATAGCCTACCCAACCCACATCACACTGCCTGGCCTGCTGTTATCTATCTGTATAGGCCTGGGGGGAAGTTCAGAGGGCATGATACAGTATTTGTGTGTGTTTGCGTTAGTCTACAATTGTCCTGCTGTGTCTATGCCAGTGAAATGCTGTCATGGCTTAGTGGTTCAGTACTGTGACTATAGTGCACAGTATCCTGAGTTCGAGCCCTGTCACTGCTTTTTATTTTCCTGCTGGGCAGACCTGACTGGTTAAGGAACAGTAAAGCAGGTGTGAGCGTGTTTACCTGACTTTGCTTGACTTTGCCTGACTTTGCCCAACATTGCGCTAGTTTGCGCGGTGTGCAGCTCGGTGCAATTGTGCTTAAATATGCTAACCAGTGGTAAAATGTGCTTAGCACTGCTTTATATTGCTTAAAATAGGGCAATCATGCCTCAGGTGGTGCTGCAGGGCTTCCTATGTCGGATGCACATAGTACACTCCCTATACATGTTTGAAAACAGGTAGTGTCAAGTTAGGCATCCCTTTTATTGTATGTGCGAGTCAGGGAGAGGTGTCATTTCCGGGGTTCGTACTGGGTCAGTGTATGTGCGTTGCCTCTTTGCCAAGGTGAAGGCATACTGGGCACGCCTCCTTCTGCCTACTGGGGCAGGCTCAGGTTGTCCCTCCTCTGAGTCATGCTGTGCCTGTGCAGGCCTTGGCAATGGTGGGGGGCTGTTTGGCCCTGCCCCATGCTGTTCCTGCTGCAGCTGTTTTCACAGGATCATATTGTGTAGCATGGCACATACCGGGACAATTTGGGTACATGTTTGCTAGTAATTACAGGTGTGGGGGTAGCCACATTCTTTGATTTCCTGTCCTTGCCTATTTAAGTAGTACAGTGTGAAATATTTTCTGCTTAAAAACCTCAGCTTTGGCCGGCTAAGAACTAGCTATATTCAACTGGACGTATAAGAGAATTTAAGTACCTTTATCTGCACTTTTTTTAAAAAATACAGTATTTAAATTGATTTTAACTGTGTTGCAGGAATATTAACTGAACTGGAAGTTAGTCAGTGTTTGCTGAATTTTATTATTTGCTAGTAATTACAGGTGTGGGGGTAGCCACATTCTTTGATTTCCTGTCCTTGCCTATTTAAGTGGTACAGTGTGAAATATTTTCTGCTTAAAAACCTCAGCTTTGGCTAAGAACTAGCTGTATTCAACTGGACGTATAAGAGAATTTAAGTACCTTTATCTGCACTTTTTTTTTTCAAAAGATACAGTATTTAAATTGATTTTAACTGTGTTGCAGGAATATTAACTGAACTGGAATTTTTGACTCTGCTCTTCAGTTAGTCCCACCCACCCTCCCTGTTTTTGATTTGGTGTTAATCTTAGTGGCCTTGAAACTGCCCGCCCCTCTTGTAAATTTGTGTTTGGATACTCCTGGGCCCATCTCATTTGCTCACTCAACTGAGTGCAGTGAGATCATATTCTGATTTCAGGCACTCCTACTGTGTACAAAGAGAGCATCTGGGAAACAGAAAAAAAATTAAGCTTGTTTCCTGCCTTTCCTGTTAAGTGGTATAGACTATTTGTAGGCTTCTGTGCCCCCAAGCCCTTCTGTGTTGGAGGGAAGCCTTCTAGCTTAGTTTTTTTTTCTTATAACTAGCCAGTTTTCTAGTTTCATCCCTCAAATCTGTTTCTTTGATCTCAGCACTTGTTCAAAAAAAAAAAATTCATCTGCTTTTACTGTACTTGTGTTTCTACCTACTTTATTTTACTTCTGCATCATCTTAAAAGTACACAATTGTATTTATTACTGCTTGGTGTAACTCATTCTAAGCCTTTTGGTTTAAACACTTGGGCTTCGGACCAGTTGTTTTGCACTGAGAGGGTTTGTGGTCTGCACTGTAGTGGCAGAACAGGTAGCTTACATCCTTCTAGGTTGGGAACTGCTGATTGAGGGCTCAGTGTCTGTTATTCTAAAAGTGTATTAATTCTGGTTTAAGCACTTGGGCTTTCAGGCCAGTTATTTTACATTAAGAGGGTTTGTGGTCTGCACTTTTGTGGGAGGAGAGGCTGGACTCTGCCCTTCTGAGCTGGGAATTTCTGGTTAAAGGCTTATAGTGCATGCATATCTGAACTGCTTCTTACTGAAGTTGGTGCGCCTTGTTTGCTGTGGCATAGACTGCATTCAGGCCTGCTGGATCTAGCTTTGTTTGTGTAACTTGAGCACTAATCCAGGCATTCTCTAAAGTATTCAATTGTATTTATTACTGCTTGGTAGTAACTTGATTAAACTGTAGCTATCATTCTAAGTCTTTTGGATTAAGCACTTGGGCTTCAGACCAGTTATTTTACATTAGGAAGGTTTGTGGCATGCACTGTGGTGGCAGGACAGGTAGCTTTCATCCTTCTAAGTTGGGAACTGCTGATTGAGAGCCCAGTGTCTGTTATTCTTAAAGTGTATTAGTTCTGGTTTAAGCACTTGGGCTTCAGGCCAGTTATTTTACATTAAGAAGGTTCGTGGTCTGCACTCTTGTGGAAGAAGAGGCTGGACTCTGCCCTTCTGAGCTGGGAATTTCTGGTTAAAGGTTTATAGTGCCTGAATATTTGAACTGTATCTTACTGAAATTGGTACACCTTGTTTGCTGTAGCATAGACTAGATCCAGGCCTGCTGAATCTAGCTTTGTTTATATGCTTGTTGTTTGTTTGCTTGTTATTTCCTGGAACGCTAATTCCACCTAATACTGCCTTCTCAGCTTCTGTGGATCACTAGTGATATCTGCATTGCTTACTGTACTTATTTCCTTGTTTCACTTGAAAGAAAGTTACTGTTTGTCGTTTTTGCATTTAAGTTACCTGTAACACATTGCACTTAAGTTACCTGGCACTTGCTCACTAAAGCAATTATATGTCAGCACTAAAAATTAAAAGCACTACACCCTCACTCCCCACTGGCCCTTGTTTTCAATTATAAAAGAATTCCCAATATTATTCTAGCATGTCCAAAGGTCAGTTGTCAATCTCCTCTCCGTCCAGCTGGTGAATCTGGGAATCTTGAGGCAATGTTACAACTGCCTCATGTACACAGACAACCCTCTCCTCCTCCCAACAAATTCCAACACATGTGAGAGATGCAACCATATAGCCAAACTGGAGGCTAAGCTCTCTCAACTCAGTACTGGCATAACCAGTCAGGAGGAGAAGGAAACCACACTCACTACAATTCCAGTCTCACATAGACCTACCACGACAGCAAACCAAACACATAATCACACAAAACATACTGAGGCTCTAAATAAAGATCTGCGAAGCAGCAGAGACCTCCAAAGCAGACACTCAAGCAACCGCTACCCCAAAACAAAACACGCAACACATATCTCACAAAGCCAGTGTGCCGAACAGTCACAGCCCTTAAGACTAAACAACACACCTGATACACTTGTAATAGGTGACTCTATCGTCAGGCACACTGACGTCCCGCTCACCAGGCTGAACAAGGAGAGGGTCATGGTGAGCAGCCTGTCGGGCGCTAGGATCCGCCACATAATACAAGCACTCAGGTCACTCCAAGGCAAGTACAAATATGACTCAGTCATTGTCCATGCTGGTGTGAATGACCTGAGACGTACCTCCCTGGACTACATGAAAAGAAACATAGAGGAGCTCTCTGAGCATGTAGCCCAGGCCGGTATGACCCTGACCTTGAGTAGCATCTTACCCTCACCAAGAATGATGCCACAATATGAAGACAAGATGATCAATTTCAACAATTGGCTTAAGTACTGGTGTCATTTAAAGGGGATCCAATGCCTGTCAGCTTGGGATGATATGCTCGACAAGCCACGATGCTTCGCTAGGGACGGCTTGCACCTGTCACCCCTGGGCTTTCGGATATTGGCAAAGGCTCTTGTTACCCCCATAGTGCCTTTTTTAGGCAAGGCTCAAAAGACAAACCCACCTCCATAGGTATCACAAGGGATAAAAACTAAGAGTAATGCTACTCAACGCCAGAAGTCTAAACCTCAAGATGCACGCAAACGAAACTCTCCTTAGCATGGAGAACATTGATATCTGTGCAGTAACAGAAACCTGGTTCAGGGCTCCCGAGAGCACCCCAGCACTTCCAGGTTATACCTCATACCATGCTTTTCGGCCCCAAAACTTGGACGAACCACAAAAGGAGGGGGAGTATCGATATTCATCAAAGATACCCACACCTCCAGGTTGGTGGCAAAGCACGAAGCATCAGAGACTATCCATGTGCAACTAACAGTGGGTAAAACTGCCTTCCAGTTTATAGCCTGCTACAGACCACCCTCCCAAACCCAGGAACCCCACTTGGCCTTCCTGAGAACACTGGAAAATATGAAGGTCTCTCCAAACACCATTATATTGGGCGACTTCAACTACCCAAACATAGACTGGGAGCATTACTCTAGCTCCAACACCCTAACCCAAAGGTTCCTAGAATTTATAAACTCAAATGCTATGGAACAACTTGTTACCACTCCCACAAGAGGGGAAAACATACTGGACCTGATCATCACCAACATGTGGACTCTATGCTCCAGACCAGAAGTGTATCCCTCACTGGTAAGATCAGACCATAAACTAATCTCACTGGATATTCACATCCCGACTCCACCCCTGCCCAGAAAACCACAGTGTAAAACTTCTCTAAAGCAAATTTCACACTCCTCAAAACCGAGGTGGAATCCTTCAAAGCCCCGGCCTTTGGAAAATACGCCCAGACCGCAGAATCCTTTATAAACGCATTCTATGAACACCTTCAGGAATGCATGGATCATGCGATCCCAAATAAAACCAAGACCCAATCCTCCAAAGGCAGACGTCCTGTCTGGTGGACCCCAGCCATAAACAAACTATACAATAGAAGGAGGAAGCTACTAAATGACAGAGCAAAATCCCAAAAGGAAGGCATCACTGATCAGTATTAGCAAAAACTACGGGCACTCATAAAATTGTCTAAGGCCAGCTTCGAGAGAAAAATTGCACAGGACACTAAGGATAATCACAAGGCTTTCTTTAGTTATGTTAGGAACCTGGGTGGTAATTCCCAGATATGCTCAGAATTAGTCAAAAATGACATAAAATACACCGAACCCACAGACATTGCCAACATCCTAGCTGACAGGTTCAGTGCAAACTTCTCCACCCCTCCCACCAAAAGGGCAAATATCTATCGCAGCAGAGTGCTGCCCCCGTGACATCTCAGATGCTCAGGAAAGAGCCGCCTCTCCAAAGCAAAAACACAGCATCAATGGGACCAGACGGTGTCCCGGCTGCGTCCTACATGAACTCCAAGAAGAGCTAAACCCAAACATAAAACTACTGTTCAATCTCAGCCTTACTACAGGATATGTGCCCAAAGAGTGGCGTACAGCAACAGTGGTCCCTCTCCATAAAGGTGGTGCCTCAACGGATCCTGGAAACTATCGCCCATAAGCCTGACTAGCTTGGTCTGCAAAGCTATGGAAAGGATCATCATGGACCTCATAAATAAAGATATTGGGGACCTACAGACACTGGATCCTCCCCAGTTCGGCTTTGTTAAGGGCAGATCCTGCCTCTTAAACCTGGTTGATTTCTTTGAAACAGTCACCAAGGCCATTGACGAGGGGAAGGTGGTCCACACAGCCTACCTGGACCTCGCAAAAGCCTTCGATACAATACCCCACTCGGGCATTATAGATAAGATCACCAGCTTAAATATAAACCCCTATGTCACTAGATGGATTGCAAACTGGCTCAAGGACAGAACCCACATGGTTAGAATTGCTGGAGCCATGTCAGACACCAAACCAGTTACAAGTGGTGTCCCACAAGGCTCAGTCCTGGGACCTCTCTTGTTCGGTATATATTTCTCGGAGGTACAGGCCAACATGGAAGGACTGTGGCTGACCAAGTTCACAGATGACTGCAAACTGGGCGCCATAATCGACTCTCCAGCCGACACAAGCATCCTCCAAAAGGGCCTCATAGAAACAGACAACTGGTGCCAGAGCCATGGCCTCAAGCTAAATGCCAAAAAGTGTATAGTCATCCCCTTTGGCAAAAACAAAGTGCCCACAAATTACCTCATAGGTGATAATCCATTAAGTACAGAAGAAGTAATTAGGGACCTGGGGACCCAAGTTGATAGCAATCTGTCAATTTACAACCACGTGGCCAAAGTGGTTAGAAAAACATTTTATATAGCCCACCTAATCATGAAGGGATTCACATCTAGATCAAGGGAGGTCATCGTGCCTCTTTACTCATCCCTCATCAGGCCCATAATTGAGTACAATGCCCCTTTTGGGATGTACCTTACCAGACACCTGCAGCAACTGGAAAGACCCCAAAAGTACCTCACCAAGAGGATCAAAGGGCTCAAACAGATGCCATATGCTGCCCGGTTAAAGAAACTCCAGCTCTACTCAGTGGCATACCGCCTGTTCAGAGGCGATCTGTGCCTGACGTATAAAGCCATGTCCAACCCGGAATTAATGGACATGCCGCACCTCAGAAAATCCAAATCCTATCGAGCTACGCACTTGAGAGACTTGAACCTCAGCACTGAAAT
Source organism: Protopterus annectens (assembly GCF_019279795.1). Lineage (NCBI taxonomy): Eukaryota > Metazoa > Chordata > Ceratodontiformes > Protopteridae > Protopterus > Protopterus annectens. Next base: position 406,727,303 of record NC_056738.1, read on the forward strand.
AAATAGGACATGCTGGAGGGACAGATTCATAACCCAGAGGCTCCCTTCACTCTGGAATAAAATCCCAGTCCAGGTTAGGCAGTTTCCCTCATTGACTCTCTTCAAGAGGAATCTTGATGAGTGGATGGGAGATCGTAGGTTTACCCCGGGTATCACTTCTGTGTCACTATTAGACAGAGGCACAGTATACTAACCTCGAAAAAGGGCATAGCAAAATAAATTTAAAATGGGTGGCGAAAGCCAAACACATTCTGGCTAGGCTTATAAATGCCCTAGGGCAGATAGCCTAGTATGAACCTATGAACCTATGTAGTTGGTGAGTACTGCAAGGCTCCACCAGATGTGTCCAGGCACCAGAACCGTGACTTGAGCATCCCAAACACACGCTCGATTATGTTTCTTGTTTGTGCGTGTCCCTCATTATGGAGTTCTTGTTCAGGTGTGTGTGCATTTCTGATGGGTGTCAGCCATGGCTCCAGTGCGTATCCAGCATCTCCCACTAGGTGACCGTCAGGGATGTCCCCATTGGCAAATCTCTGGTACAGCTACGTCAGATGCCAGATGTGGGAATCGTGATAGCTTCCAGGGCAGCCAGCACACACATTCATTATTATGCCCTGGGCATCGCACACGACCTGGCAGTTGATGGAGGTGAAGCCCTTGCAGTTGATGTAAACCCTACCCCACTCACAGGCTGGTGCTTTGATGTGTATGTGCATGCAGTCTATTGCACCCACTACCTCAGGGTATTCTGCTATTTGGTGGAAAAGACGCATAGTGCTGGCCAATGCCTCACGGGAATTGGGGAAATATATATGCTCACCGACATGTGCTGACATGGCATCCAGGAACTGGTGCAGTACCCTGGATGCTGATGCCTGTGAAACCCCCATCATATCACCAGTTGGTCTCTGGAAGGTGCCTGTAGCTAGTATTCGTAGGCCAACACATACCTTGGTATCCACTGGGATGGGTTCCCCTCTGTTGGTTCTGTGTGTGAGGTGTGGCCGGCACAGTTCAACAATTTGCTGCAGGAGGTTTCTGTCCACTCTATAGCGCTCCACTATCTCCAGCTCATGTAGCCCCTGGTAGGTTACCCTGGGTCTGTACACTCTTCTCCGTCTCCTCACTGTGGGTTGCTCATCAGCATTCGCAATATTACCACTCTCAGCATCTTGCACATGTTGGCTTATGATAGCAATAGCAGCCCCTAACATTTTGTCTGACCTAAGCTTTTTAAGTTTTCACTCTTTGTATACTGCAGTGTTGCAGAGTTCTTGAGAAAAAACATGGGGGAATGGTGTTTTCAGAGTTTAAAGTGCTGGGCTGGGCTAGTTTACTGCCTGTGTAATTGGCTGATTGTGATATATTTCACCTGTCAGCTCTGCTAGTTCTCCTTGGTTAATTTCCTACTACTTCTTTTCCTTCCTTTTCCCTTTCTGTTTCCACAAGAGGCAGCGCCGCACAAACAAGCGCAAACACGCGCACACAAGCGCAAACACGTGCACACAAGTGCACACAAGCTTACACAGGCTTAGACGAGTGCACACGCGCGCACACAGGCTTACACAAGCTTACAGGCGCGCACATGGTGTAAGCACGTTTGCAAGAAATTTCAGATATATCCATGGCGTACACATTCAGTTTCTGGGTTTCAGCTAGGACAACTGTAGATATGCCTCTTGCAATCCTGAGCAACTCATGGCAAACACAAGCCACTCTGCTCCAATAAGCTTACAGTCTTTCAGACATACCCCCTCATGATATCACCTATCTCCTACTCTACTATTCCCCTACTCCTACACTTACACTCTAGGGACATGGCTCACATACCAGGGAAAATTGGGATTCACTATCCTTATCCTCATTTGCATAGGATTACCTACTAATGCTTGGTTACATCTCTCAAACTGAGCTTCCCCCCTTAGCAACCGCTACTCAGTAGCCATATTGTCTTCAGCCTGCCATTCACCTGCATGGCAGAATAATCTTTTTATTAAACATACCTATTTTTAGCTATTTTTTCATTATTTTCTGGTTTTTAAAGCGTCGCACATTTGCGCGGTGCTGCGCTATAAACATCGAAGATCGGAGAAAAAAATAAAAATTAATTTTTATTAATTTTCAACCTATAAAAATGCCAATGGCCCTATATTTGGCCATTGGCATGCTTCCTCAACTGGATGCATCCTTTATTTGGAGCTGTCATAGCTCCGTTTAGCTATTTGCAGAACGGTACTCCGTTACCAATGGAGTACATTTCTGCAAATAACACTACTCTTCCACGGACAGGTTAGTGTTTCCTGGATCGCAAATTTACCTCATTTGCATAGCTTTCAGCAGCAAATGAGGTAATTTGCATAACATAACATTTTCCATGCAAGAGTAGCTTTAGAAGCTCTCATGCACGCCCCTTCCGGCTGTTGCTGGATTGCTCGGCAGACATATTGGCTGTCTGCCGTCTTGCACTACTCTTAGACTCTGTGCAAGCCTTCGTAAATCCGGCCCAGTGTCTACAAACTAATGCCATACAAAAAACACTTTGTTGTCCATTTACTTATGCAAGCACAAAGCAATTAGTAGGGTCAATTATTAATTTACTTCTGTACATCTACAAGGTAATGTTTCAATATGGTGATATTAGTGTTTTAGTGTCATAGAACCTGGATCAATATGAATTAAGACTGAACAGTTTCACAGAACAGTACGCCCTACACACTTGTGTTATCAGTATCCACAAAGCACCCCGTTGACTCTAATGCCATGGCATAATACATGGTGACTACTTAGCAATCTTTTCCCCCTATCCAAAATCCCAGAAAAAAATGATTCATACACAACTGTTAAACTACCTCTTATTTAATAACCTCCTTACTAACACACAGCATAGTTTTCACCCTAATAATAGTACCACAACAGCCCTTCTCAGCTTTACTAGTACCATCAGCTTACATAGAAATGAAGGGAATCTTATTTTTTCCATTTTTTTGGACCTATCCAAAGCTTTTGATACTGTTTCTCATCAGAAGTTACTCAATGAACTCTCCACTGTAAAACTTAGCCTTTCTTCACTCACATGGTTCCATAGTTACTTAACTAACCAACAGCAAGCTGTAAAGTGGCAAAAGACTTTTCTTCCCTGATATCTGCTATCATGGGGGTTCCTCAAGGTTCAATTCTAGGTCTCCTACTATTCTCTTTATTTATATATGCATCTTTACTAATAGGGTCTATAAGCCACTTCTCTAGCTTCTACTGTCAAATATGTTGATGACTATACTGTCATCTGCACTGCACCTACCCTAAAAGAACTCAAGGCAAGGACACAAGAGTTATTCTAAGCTGTGAAAGTTACCAGACTTTCAACTAATTCTGAATCCATCCAAAACAAAACTCATGGTATTTCATCCCACCATATCACGTGACCCTACATAATTCCAAATACATTTTTGCAATAATACCATAATATTGACTGTAGATCAAACAAAATTAATAGAAGTGCTAATAGACAATCTATGAAAAAGATACACACAAAACTAAGTGCTTTCTACAGAGTCAACATTCTTCACAGTCACCATTAGACAGACTATTGCCAGAACTCACCTAATCTCCACCCTCCTATATGGCTCCCCAATCTAAAGAAAATGATTTGTTCAAACTAGAAACCTACTACAATAAAACTGCTAAATTCGCCATTAACTCCCCCACAACTCTTACTACAGCTCTGCCTTAAACAACTCAATTCATAGGTAGGTATAGGCTGTTGGCCCGAGGGCCTATATAAGCCTAACCAAAAAGGTACCCTGGCTTTCGCCACCCAATAAAATTATTTTCCTGTGCCCCTGTCGAGCAGAGCCACATTAGTGATCCCCGGGGTGAATTTCCTATCTCCCATCCAATCATCAAGATTTTTCTTGAAGAGTACTAATGAGGAGCTTTGTTTGATATAGATAGGTAGTTTGTTCCAGAGTATGGGAAGTCTCTGGGACAGGCATCTATCCCTCCAGCATGTTCTGTTTACTTTTGTGACAAGATTTAGGTCCCTACAGCATGTAGCTCAGAGGGATTGGGATTTCTTTAAGTGGAGCATGTCCAACAGCTCTGGGTTTAACCTAGCTTTGTATGTTAGGCAGAAATTGTCTCTGAGTAGGCGATATGCGATGGAGTAAAGCTGGAGTTTTTTGAGACTATCTGCGTAGGGCATGTTTGAGGCCATTAATCCTTTTTGTGAGGTATTTCTGCAGCCTTTCCAGTTGTTGTAGATGTCTTGTGAGGTACATACAAAAAGGGGCGCTGTATTCTATAATGGGTCTAATGAGTGATGAGTAGAGGGGAACAATGACCTATTTTATCCTGGATGAGAAACCTTTTGTGATGAGATGTGCCACATAGAAGGATTTCCTGGCTACTGTGGCGATGTGATTATCAAAGGAGAGACTACTGTCCACCTGTGTCCCAAGGTCTCTTATCACACTTTCGGTGTTAAGTAGACTACCACCTATGTGGTAGTTCATGGGTACAGACTTTTTACCAAAAGGGATGACAATGCAGTTTTTGGCATTGAGCTTGAGGCCATGGCTTTGACACCAGGCATCTGTCTCAGTGATGCCCTTTTGTAGGATGTCCACATCGTTAGGAGTTTCGATTATGGCTCCTAGTTTACAGTCATCTGCGAACTTCATTTGCCAAAGACCTTCTGTGTTAGCCTGTACTTCAGAGAAGGGGATAACAAACATGAGAGGACCCAGGACTGAACCCTGTGGTACTCCACTTGTCACTGGTCTGAAGTCAGATTTGGAGTCTGCTATTTTCACAGTGTGGATTCTGTCAGTGAGCCAGGTGGCAACCCATCTTTTGACATAGGGATTTATACCTAGTTTAGTGAGTTTATCTGTAATTCCAGAGTGGAGGATGGTGTCGAAAGCCTTGGCAAGATCTGCATAGGCTGTATGAACCACCTTAACCTCATCTACAGCTTTGGTGACCGCTTCAAAGAAGTCTATCAGGTTTAGGAGACATGATCTACCTTTTACAAACCCGAACTGGGTGGGGTCCAGACTTTGGAGATTACCAATGTCATTGTTTATAAGTTCCATGATGATATGTTCCATAGCCTTGCAGACCAGGCTCGTCAGGCTAATGGGGTGGTAGTTCCCAGGGACCGTGGTGGCTCCCTCTTTGTGGAGTGGGATGATCATCGCTGTGCGCCATTCAGTGGGCACAAAGCCTGAGGTAAGGCTATGATTGAACATGGTACTTAGGTGGGGTGCCAGTTTGTTCTGTAGTTTGTGTAGAACGCAGCCTGGGATGTTGTCAGGTCCCATGGATGCTGTGTTCGTGGCTTTGGAGAGTGTGGTTTTTACCTGTGCAGCTGTGATTACAGGAACTTTGCATTCTTCCTGTATAGAGATGGGCCCTTTAGGAGGTGAGGGGGGTAAAGTTAGCACTGAACCTATCTGCTAGGATGTTGGCAATATCAGTTGGTTCTGTATATTTAGTGCCATTGTGCTATAACTCAGAGATCTGAGTGCTGCCATTGAGATTCTTGACATAGCTATAGAATGCTTTGTGACTGTCTTTAGAATCAATGGCGATTTTGTTTTAGTAACTAGCTTTGGAGGATTTTATGAGTGATCTCAGCTTCTTACTGAGGCTGACCAGGGAGTTCCTCCAATCAAGGGATTTTACTCTTTTTTGCAACAGTTTCTTTCTTCTGTTGTAGAGTTTGTTTATGGCAGGGGACCAAAAGATTGGCTTCCTTTTTTGGAGGATAGCATCTTGTTCTGTTTGGGATTGCACGATCCATGCACTTGTGTAAGTGCTTATAAAGTGCATTTGTATAGGATTCAGCAGTCATACCTCTATTGTCCATCTGCATGGGTATCGTGAAGTTTGCCACTTCTGTCTTAAAGGAAAACAACAGGATATTAAAGCAGATTCCCCAACCTGCTGACTCTTCCAGTCCCTGTTCTTTGATAAAGCTTAAAAAAATCACCCTTGCAGCTTTAAAAAATAACCCACTCAAATGTTTTCCCTGTTCTGCTTCCTAGCTTTCTATACTGTTTTTGTTTCACTTTGTAAACCAACTTGAAAAGCCTGTAGCTGGCTCTGAAATTATGATGTCACATCTGCCATCTGCTCTTGCTTTAGCTATCGGGATGTTTCCTCCCCCAAAGTGATGTAATCCCCACCTGATTTGCATGCTGTATAGAAGAGCCAGTGTTCCTTCCATATTGTGATGTCAGACCTGCCTTACCCAGCCCATTGCTTCTTTGGTAAGATAAGTCTTCCTAGTGAATTAAAAATGTAATTCTACACACAGCCCGTTTGAATGCACTTCTACCCCTATTTTGTGCTGCCTGATATAGTTTATGCTTCTGTTTGAGGGTGCCACATGGTTCACTAGTGTATGCTTCTGCTGACTAGATTAGCCTTCTGTTGTATTTGCTTGCTGCTGATATATAATTATATGTATTTTGTAAATTATTATTGTATCTTGGTTAAATATTTTATTTGATACTGCTGGTTCTCGGTTAATTATCTAGTCGTCGTGTTCCCGTGTGTGAATGCTGCCTTCTGTTTTAGTCAGGTCCCATGCTGCATGCCGAATTCAGCTTGGAGAGTATTATCTGTGTTTATCTTTGTTACTGATACTCAGAATAAGCCGTCTCTTCTTTTTTTTTATGCAAGTGCTGGTTTATAGTGATATCTCGTATATTTATCACTACTGCTGCACGTTTGTTTTTTCTAATTTTAGCATGTTATTAATGCTCATTTCGGTGTCTGTGTGTGCCGTGCTCGTTTATATATATATATATATATATATATATTTTTTTTTTTTTTTCTGCTGCACGTTAGTGTTTCATGCAGCCGTTTTAAAGGTTAGAACGAGTTGGACTGCAATTACGACGTTTTCTCGTTGGCAAGTATCATGTTTACATGCCCGTGTTTTGCTGTGTATGCTGTGGGCCATGTTTGTGTGTGCCGATATCCTCTACATTTTTGAAAAGCCCCCTCACCCTGAAGAAAATTTCTCTTTCATGGTATATTCTGAACCAAGTTAGGTACTGCTGTAGATATTTTAGCTCTGTGAGCTGTTCTTGGTATTGTAACGCATAGCACTTCTATTTAAAAAAATCCGATGAAGTGTAATGTTGGTGTAGGTCTGAAACTGTTCTAACTGAAACCTCCGAGGTCCGGAAGGGGTTCTGCTGAGTCAGCATAGCAGGAGCATTCATTATGAACGGAGAATACTATATAATTTCATCAGCGGCACCCATTTATTTCCACTTATAATTATTATTAGCATTGATATTTTGCAATAACACTGGTCTTGTACGAATTGACCGTTCGCTCAGATCTGCTAGATTGTCTTACTGTAACACATCAGTAGCTTTAGTGGTGTTAATTGTACCATGCCAGATTTTTCAGTTATGGACATTGAAATTGTTTTATCAGCATAGGCAGTATGATTAGATACTAACTTGATTTCAGGGCTGTATGGTTTAATGTTGCTCCTTGTTTAGCTTTATAATGTGTTTAATGCATCTCCTCTAAACATTCCTGTGTCTGTTTTTAGTACCAATATTATGCAAGGAAATGATAGGGGTTCACACCTGTGGTTAGTTGGGCAAGCAGCAGCTCAATTCAGTCATGTTTTTGGACCAGTATAGCATTGTATTAGTGCTTTAAAACATTGAAACACCTCCTCCATATGTTTTATTCAGAGCTGAGGGGGATCAAAATGTATGAAAGGCACTGCAGACTTTAATAGCCAGAGTGATTACTACAGTTCTGAACTATGTTTCTGTGACTGCATATATTTGTGTGAATTTTCTAGGGTAAGGAGTGCTTCCAGGTAATATATATTTTTTTTATATTTAAACTACTAGCATTGAGAAGCAGCACCTTTAGGTATTTCTGACTGATTTTTATTATGTTGGCGGGCTTAACTTGGCATATCCTAAAAAAGGCACTATGGTGACAAAGTTTTTGCCAATATTCAGAAGCCAAGTGGTGATAAGTGCAAACCATCTCTTGAAAAGCACAGTGGCTTTTCGGTTATGTCTACCCAAGCTGTCAGAGATTGGATCCCCTTGTTGTGACACCAGAAACTAAGCCATTTGTTGAAGTAGGTCATTTTTGCTGGTCCTGTTGTATAATCATTGCTGAAGGTAGGATGCGACTCAAGGCTAGATTCATACCCACCTAGGACACATGTATTCAGAGAGCTCCATGTCCCTCTTCATATAGTCCAGTGAGGTATCATGGACTATGACCGTCATACTGGTTCTTGTGTTTTAAAGCCACAAGTGCGTGTGTGTGTATGTATGTGAATGCAAGCAAGGGGCAAGTGTGTGTGTGTGTGTGTGTGTGTGAATGCAAGCAAGAGGCAAGTGTGTGTGTGTGAGAATGCAAGCAAGGGGCAAGTGTGTATGTGTATGTGTGTGTGTGTGAGAATGCAAGCAAGGGGCAAGTGTGTATGTGTGTGTGTGTGTGTGAATGCAAGCAAAGGGCAAGTGTGTGTGTTTGTGTGTGAGAATGCAAGCAAGGGGCAAGTGTGTGTGTGTGTGTATGTGTATGAATGCTTACTAAGCTGGGCATTAATCCCTACGTCACTCGATGGATTGCTAACCGGCTTACTGACAGAACCCATGCTGTAAAAGTAGCCCACTCCAAATCCAGCTTCTGACAAGTCAGAGTACCTCAGGGGTCAGTCCTGGGACCGCTCTTGTTTGGCATCTACTTCTCTGAAGTACAAGCCAACACGAAGGGATCCTGGCTAACAAAGTTCACAGATGACTGCAAACTGGGAGCCATTATTGAATCCCCAAATGTTGTGGATACTCTAGAAAAGGGCCTTACAGAAACAGATGCTTGGTGCTAGAGCCATGGACTCTGTGCCAAGAAATGTATAGTTATCCCCTTTGGGAAAAAACATGTACCCATTCTGGGACATGCTACACTTAAAGAAATCCCAATCCTTCAGAGCTACACACTTTAGGGAACTAAACCGTGTCATCATAATAAACAAATGCTGGAGGGATAGGTTCCTGACCCAGAGACTGCCCAGACTCTGGAATAGACTACCTATACATGTCAAGCAGACCACCTCTTTGGCCGTCTTCAAACGAAACATGGATGGGAGAAAGAAATTAACCCCGGGGATCACGTCACTCACCCTGCTAGACAGGGGGCCGGGGTAGAAAAGTGTGGGAAGTAATAGCCAGGGAATTGTTATGGCTAGGCTTGAATAAGCCCTAGGGCCGATAGCCTAGTACCAACCTATGAACCTATAGTTAACAGACTGCTATCAGAAGGAAGAAGCCCTTGGGTCATTTTAGCTGTTGCCAAACAAACTTTGTGTCTGTGTGATAAGGGGCAAGTGTGTGCGCATCTGTGTGATAAGGGGCAAGTGTGTGCACGTTTGTGTGATAAAGGGCACTCTGCCACTATCTGCTGAATTTTACAAAACCACTTTTATCTCTAAAGCTGTCCCTGCACAATCTGGTAGTTAGATGTAACTTTAAATGCACTATACTGGTATGTTCTTCATATACTGAATTGATAGTCTGTTTTGTGATTCATGATTTAGTGTTGAATTGTCACTTAATTCCTGTAGGTACTGGTGTGCCTTTGCTGGGTATTTTTTTCCCTGTGGTTGTGGAACTGTATAGTTATAAAGACAGGAAGAATTTGATTGTTCCCAGGTGGTGTGGGCATGGTTGTTTAACCCTCCCCTCAAAACCGTAACACCTTTAGTTTTGCAGCCGTGTTTGGATGGATTTGGATCAGTGTGAATGCAGTTTATAGGTCTCCTTTTTGCTGGGATTTATGTAAGACCCCTAAAGTGGGAAGGATGAAAGTTTAAAAATAAAACATCCTTCATGAAATGTCTGAGGTGGAAGATTGTGTATGTGATTATGCTGATAAGAACTGGAAATTCCTGTGTTAACACTAATGTACAGTAGACAGTTTATTGGACTGTACTGTAGAAGCTGAATCTGTGGACAGGTTTACTGGGCTGTGTAAAGTAGGGCTCACTAGTGTTGGATTAAAGTACTTTAATAATGTTGTAGGTGGAAAACTGTTCAATTGGTGCATTTCATATAAAATTTGAATGGAGCAGCTTGATGTGTAAGATCTGTATAGGCATGTGTTTCTGTTTCTGATGTCTGCACAGCCAAAGTACAAAATTACTCGTGCATTCCTCAGACGAAGGCCTGGGGTCATTCTTGGTGTTGCCAAACAAGCTTGTGGTTATGTGTGTGAAAGGGTGAGTGTGTGAGCTGAGTGAGTGTGGTGTATGAGTTGAATGAGTGTGGTGTGTGAGTTGAATGAGTGTGGTGTGTGAGTTGAGTGAGTGTGGGGGTTGAGTGAGTGTGGTGTGTGGGTGTGTGAGTGAGTGTGGTGTGTGTGTGGGTGAATGTGGGGATGAGTGGGTGTGGGTGAGTGTGTGGGTGGGTGAGTGTGGTGTGTGGGTGGGTGAGTGAGGTGTGTGGGGGTGTGGGTGGGTGAATGTGGGGGTGAGTGGGTGTGTGTGATGGGTGAGTGTGGGTGAGTGAATGAGTGTGGGTGAGTGTGGTGAGTGAGCGAGTGTGGTGAGTGGGAGAGTGTGGTGAGTGGGAGAGTGTGGTGAATGGGTGTGGGTGAGTGTTGTGGGTGGAGAGTGGTTTGTGAGTGTGGGTGGGTGAGTGTGGGTGAGTGAGTGTGGATGGCTGAGTGTGGTGGGTGGGTGAGTTGGTGTGGGTGAGTGTGGGTGGGTGAGTTGAATGTGGTTGGGTGAGTTGAACGTGGGTGGGTGAGTGAGTGTGGGTGAGTGAGTGAGGTGTGGTGGGTGAGGGTGAGTGTGGTGAGTGAGTGTGGATGAGTGAGTTGAGTGTGGGTTAGCGTGAGTGAGTGTGGTGAGTGTGTTGTCTGATTGAGAGGTGAGTGTGTTGAGTGTTGTGGGTGGTGAGTGAGTGGGTGAGTGAGCTGAGTGTGGGTGAGTGTGGTGAAGTGAGTGGGTGAGTGTGGTGAGGTGAGTGGGTGACTGTGGGTGAATGAGTGAGTGTGGGTGAGTCTCATTTTTGGATGTAATTTCTAAATTTTGTAAACTTTGTTTTTGTATTGTCATTTTGCTTTACATTGCCCTACCGATATGTGACAAAGTACAGGCAGAAGCACAGTAACAGCTGCAAAAACTAAGAGCATAAATTTGCAATAACCATGCGTATACATTAACTGCATGTTTTTACATAAGAAGCAGATGTCTGTCACAATTAATCGACAACACTACATCAGATTACAAAAAGTATGCAATACCGTAATTTTTTTTAAATTATGTCTTAAAAAAGCATGTTGGTGCTGTCATGCAAGTCTGTGAAATATTTCATGTTTATAGTGTGTCATTTGTTAGCTATTTAACCAAACGGGAAGGAAAAATAAGTGGGAGTTTGATGCTTTGCAAAACGGTGATTATTCCCAGTGTTATGTAGCTTGGTTCTAAATTTGACAGGAGTGCAACAAAAAAAGTGTCCCACTGTAAGGAGGGAAAGGCTGACAAGAAAACAGTACATTACTCTGGTCACCTGCTGTGAGCTGTCAATCACATGCAGATAATGTATCAAATTACCCTTACCTCTTTGACAGCTAGGGAAGGTAGATGTGAAGTGGGAGGGGAGATGCCTTGAAGAACTAGATTTCAGCCTTCACAAAAGAAAGCAGGTTAGCATTTCTAAGAAGCAAGAGCAATAAAATGCACTTTTCAATTCTGTTCTGTAGCATTTGCACTGCTTGTGTTTGAAGTAGTCATTGAAAAAGGATAACATTTTAACCAAAAGTAGGGGACTTTAAGATAGCAGTGAATGCCTGTTAAGTCAATGAAGTGACAGCAGCTTAAGGGAAAACGTGGCAGATCTGATGCAATTTTTTGCAGACAAACAATGCATTCTGGGATACTTAGAGGCAAAGTAAACAGTCTGAATTATTTCAAAATGCCAGCCCCCATGTGGTCAGAGTCAGAAATTGCATATAAAAATATCTAAAATGCTCTAAATAGTCCCAAAGTGCTGTTAAAATGTAGGAAACACCAAACCATGATGAAATAAATATGTTTTTTTGAGTCTGAGGGTGCGGTTGTCCTTTAAGAAGCGTGAAGTTGGCTTTGGAGAAATTTTTTACAGTAGTTTCCCTAATGGGGGATGGGGGCAGGATGTGGATGTCTAGGGTGATTAGTTTGTGGTCGGTTCTGACCAACGAGAAACTGACCTCTGGTGTGAAACACCGGTTGCCCATGTTGGTAATGACCAGGTCTAGGATATTGCTGGCCCTGGTGAGGGTGTGGATAAGTTGATCCAAGGCGTTGGAATTTATGAATTCCAGAAAATGTTGAGCAAAAGAGTTGGTACATGAGTAGTTTTCCCAGTTAATGGTGGGGGTAGTTGAAATCACCCATTATTAGGGTGTTAGGTTGTACCCTAATATTTTCCAGTGTATCAAGAAATGAGGAGTGGAAAACCTGGAGCATGGTGCGGGATCTGTAGCAAGCTACAGTTTGGATTGTGGTCTTGCCCCGAGTTACTTGCACTTGGATAATCTCGGATGCATTATGCTGAGCAACTAGCTTGGAGGTGTGGATATTTTTAATTAATATGGACACGTCTCCGCCTTTAGTGTTTCGGTCCAGGTTAGGTGGCCGAAAGGTATGGTATGAATTATAGCCTGGGGATGCTCTCTGGAGCCTTGAATCAGGTCTCTGTCAATGCACAGATGTCGATGTTCTCCATTTTAAGGAGTGCCTCGAGTGAGAGCATTGTGAGGTTTAGACTTCTAGCATGGAGTAGTATTACCCTCAGATTTTGCTTGCTTGTACCTGTTATGGTGGTGAATTTGTCATTTGAACCTTGCCTAAAAAAGGCACTATAGGGATGGCAAGAGCCTTAGCCAGTATCCGGAATCCCAAAGACAGGTGCAGGCCATCTCTGACAAAGCATTGTGGTCTGTCGATCATGTAATCCCAGGCAGACAGATACTGGATCCCCTTAGAATGACACCAGAAGCTTAGCCCGTTGTTGGAAGTCAATCATTTTGTCCTTGTACTGTGGTATCATTCTGGGTTATGGCAGGATGCTACTCAGGGCTAGGGTCATACCTGCCTGGGCTACAAGATCGGACAGCTCCTCCATGTCTCTTTTCTTGTAGTCCAGCGAGATATGTCTCATGTCATTCACACCAACATGGACAATGAGAGTCATATTTGTACTTGTTGTGGAGTGACCTGAGTGCGTGCGTTATGTGGCGGATCCTGGCACCTGACAGGCAGCTGACAGTAACTTTCTCCTTGTTTAGCCTAGTGAGTGGAACATCAGTGTGCCTGACTATAGAGTCACCTATGACTAGAGTGTTGGGTACGTTGTCATGCCTTATCAGCTGTGGTTGAGTGGCACACTGAGTTTGTGGGCTATGTGTCTTTTGGGTTGTGTTGGGGGGGGTGGGGGTTGTTTGCGTTTCTGCTTTGGAGGTCCCTGTTGCTTGGGCAGATTTTTATTGAGAGCCTCCGTGAACGTAGGTGTGTGTTTTGTTTTTCTGTGTGCGTGCTTTGGTGGTGTAGGTTATGGGGGACTATGTGACGAGTGTGGTGTGGTGCAAGTGTTTACCTTCTCCTCTTGATTGTCTAGTCAAGTCTTGGGTGAAGAGAGCTTTGCTTCCAGTTTGGCTATATAAGTGCATCTCTCACAGGTTGCAGTGTTGGGTGGTAGGAGAGAGAGTTATCTGTGTACATGAGGCAATTGCTGCATTGCTCCAAGATGCCCAGATTCAAGCCTGGATAGGTGCTTATTTATTAAGTACTAAAAACTGTTTTCCTCTAGACAAGTGAGGAAAGTTGAGTGCTGTAGTAATTTGTAGCTTATTTAGTGCTTACGAGTTCTGACCAAGTGCTGAAAGAAACAGATATGATTGCTAAAACTAAAACTGGCTAGTTCTAAGGGAAAATTTGAAGAGCATACTTTATGGCGCCGGGAATAGTTTAACCCTACCTAAGCGGCGATGCATAAAGTGTTTTTTTTTTGTTTTGTTTTTTTAGATAAGCTACCTAGTGCTTACCACTCCCATTGATAAGCTAGAAGGCTTTGGGTCTCAGAAACTTACAAACAGTCCTGGATACAGCAAATCTGTATCTGGACTAGACTACTTACAGGAAAGGCAGTAAACAAGCTTAGAAAAAAATTTTTTTGTAAAGTGGAAAGGGAGAAAGGAGGAGCAGAAGATAATTCAAGGTTAAGAAAGTAAGTGTGTTGGCATTCTCAAATGTTCTCCCTGTATTAGGTAGAATAAGGTAATGACACTAGACTGGGAGGAGTGTCCCAGATCAAATTTACAGTAGGGGTGGGCAACTGCAAAGCCACCAAGTAAAAGAACAGGATACCAACAGGGAGGGTGCGAAACAAAAATCAGAACAAACATACTCAAACAGATGCTTAACAATTGCAGAAAATTTCCAGTTAATACCCCACACACAGTGAAACTAGCTAGAAAAGTATGCAACAGACAATAAAAGTGCTATAAATAATTCGTAAAAATAAGCCAAAAACAGGACACTTAATGTTATATATCACAGATCAGTTTACTCAGTGCCATTCATCCGATAGCTCAGTGTGAAATGGCAGAAACACTCACAAGTTAACTTCTTAAATAACAAAGTTGAAACCTGAAACAATTAAAAAAAAAGGCTTGAATGAACCAATGAGGTGCTTACTCCAAGCCATAGTCCAGGTAACCCCAATCAGCTAATGATCACAAACACTTCCTTCTCACTGAAATGCTATACTGGCTTTGGCTAAACTAAGATGGCCTGGAGCATGTGCTCAGACGCACATCCTCTACCAACAAACAACTTGGCCAAAAACACAAGCCTAAATATGGACAATGCTACAACTACCTACACTACTTGGGTAGAAAAAAACTGCAGAAGTGTTTAAACAGATAAAGGAGCAAGGATACTCTAGAGAATGCTTTTAACTACAAACAATTAGGTTATATGATACACTCCTTGGCAGGAAATCAGAACAAACAAACCCAAACAGATGCTTAACAATTGTAGAAACTTTCCAGTTAATACCTCACACACAGTGAAACTATCTAGAAAAGTATGCAGCAGACAATAAAAGTGCTATAAATAATTCGTAAAAATAAGCAAAAATCAGGATACTTAATGTTATATATCACAGATCAGTTTGCTCAGTGCCTTTCCTCAGATTATCTCAGTGTGAAATGGTCAGTTGGGTAGAACTACGCCATCACCTAACCTATATGGTGATATTGAAGATGGTTAACCCACCCTTCGGTTCGCGCAGGAATGGGCGTAGCCTGCTGGACTGACAAGGCGGCGGGCAGGGTTTCAATTTGTAAATGCACCATGACTGACATGGAATGCATTGTAATGTAGTATTCAGGGCTTCAAAAAACAGTTCTTTAAAGAGCAAGACATCAGCAATGCCTTTTACTGTAAAAGAAGCACCAGGTTTGAAGTTATTCTGTAATGTTTTGGCAGGTTCCTTTGTCAGACACAGCCCCTTACAAAATATTCATGCACACAACGAACTCTATCCTCGTCGAAATTACTTTTTCTCCTTTTTCAGGGGGGGGGATCCCCCATACACCCCCTTGTGGGGGCACTGCACACCCCTGATGAACAGGTTCTTTGCAACAGTACTGCAAACAATTTCAGCTGTTAATAACAGTATCATGATGTTTGCAGATGACATTGTGATCTGTAGTGAGAGTAGGGAACAGGTGGAGACGACCCTGGAGAGATGCTCTAGAGAGAAGAGGAATGAAGGTCAGCAGGACTAAGACAGAATATATGTGTGTGAATGAGAGAGAGGATAGAGGAATGGTGAGGATGCAAGGAGTAGAGGTGGCGAAGGTGGATGAGTTTAAATACTTGGGGTCAGTAGTTCGGAGTAACGGTGAGTGTGGAAGGGAGGTGAAGAAGAGAGTACAGGCAGGATGGAGTGGGTGGAGAAGAGTGTCAAGAGTGATTTGTGACAGACGAGTACCTGTAAGAGTGAAAGGGAAGGTCTACAAGAGGGTAGTGAGACCATATGGGTTGGAGACAGTGGCATTGACAAAAAGGCAGGAGTTTGAGCTGGATGTGGCAGAATTAAAGATGTTAAGATTTGCAATGGGTGTGACGAGGGTGGACAGGATTAGGAAGAAGTATATTAGAGGGTCAGCCCAGGTTGGAAGGTTTGAAGACAAAGCCAGAGAGGCACGATTATGTTGGTTTGGACATGTGCTGAGAGGGATGCTGAGTATATTGGGAAAAAGATGCTAAGGATGAAGCTACCAGGTAACAGGAAAAGAGGAAGGCCTAGGATAAGGTTTATGGATGTGGTGAGAGAGGACATGCAGGTGGTTGGTGTGACAGAGCAAGATGCAGAGGACAGGAAGAAATGGAAACAGGTGATCTGCTGTGGCGACCCCTAACGGGAACAGCCGAAAGAAAATGATGATGATTTAGAGAAACAGTTTTGTTATATGAACTCTGCTGGAATGACTGACTGAAATGCGATGTATAACAGGCATTTTAGTTTTATGTCCAGATGTGCAGTAGCAAGCCCCACCCAAACCCCACCTGACAAATTGCAATGTAATTAATATTCAGCATCTGTGCCGAAAGCAACCCAATGTTTTATTGTAAACAGCCACTACCAAAAAATAAATGTTTTACTAGGGGCATAAAAATAAAATGCCCGTTTGTCTAAACGATACTATTATTAACGGCTGAAATTGTTTGCAGTACCAGCACCGTTGCACAACACTTGTTCAGGGGGGGGGGGGGCTGGCGCAGCGCCCCCACAAGGGGGTTCCAGGGGGCTTGCCCCTCCTGAAAAAGAAGAAAGTAATAATTTCGACGAGGATGGAGTTCCTTGTGTACAAGTGCACAGATTCCGTGTCAATCATGGTGTATTTACATATTGAAACTCTGCCCGACGCCTTGTCAAACAGGCCACGCCCATTCATGCGCGAACTAAACTGGTGCCTAATACACTTCGATATCGCCCTGTTGACAAACGTCTGTGGACCTTTTTTTCCTTGGGCTTCCACTGAAAATGGGCTACGTCCCAGTCGGACTTTCCCAGAAAACAAGTGTTATGTAAAATACTTCAGCTCCACTATTAGCAATCCATTAACAGACAGCAGCCCTACAGCAAGTAGTAAATTTCTCCAGTTTTGAACAAGTCAACGCATCTACAGTCAGTTGTGCTACACTTGCACGTTAACCTAAACAGCACCTGCTGGCCACAGCATGTGCAGCGCATCAAGAAAGGACAAAACGCAAGAAAACGTCTTTTTAACCGAAAACTGTATTTTGTTTAACTGGACTTAGTACAATGTAGAATACCACAGCGCTCACCAGTCAGGCCCGGTCACTTCTAAAATATTACCAATACCAACGCGAGACACTCATATAATAAGAGCTTGAGAGCTAAAATACATTTTATGAAATAGGGAGCACCAATACTTGTAGATACCGTAATTATTTATTAAAACATGACAGCAGCCTTGAATTGGCGACCCGATTTCAGCCAGCCTAGTCTTTAGGTTTTGGACGTATTAACAAGAACAGGGCTAAACCGCGAATTAAAATTAGAACAGTGCAGCAGTATTGTGCCTACGTCAGTCGCAAGAATAACTTCCGCCTGTTTGCCTTACGTAGTATGGCAACCCATAAGGAACAGAAATCTTAGAGTTCTATGAGTACGCGTGCTTCTGCGGATTTATATGTTGGTATGAATTCTGGTTAAGTGAAGTCTGTAGTACTACACAATGGTTTTAACTGGTGAAGGACCACCTGGAAGTGATCGTGGTGGTGTTTCTGGGTATGGGATATGGAATATTTTGGAGTTGCAAACTAGGCTGGCAGAAATCGGGGCGCCTACTCAAGGTAAACAAACGGTTTAACTTCTGAGTTTATGGCCTAGGTCACATAAACCAGGCCTCTGGAAATCTGTTAGTTCTGGTCTTAAAGCATGTTATTTAAGTTGTTCATGCTTTCAAATATATTCGTTTTCCTGGTGAATGTTGTAGAATAGGCACTGGTTTTATTTGCTTCTGTTGCAGCAGGGTGGTTTCTAGTCAAAACATGTTGTGTATGGAGGGGAAAAATCACTGTATGTTTCTAGTGTTGATATAAATTTTGTTTTTAACGTTTTGCAGTAATTTCTAGAGAAATAAACGCCATTAGGATAGCATACCTTCAAATTGTCCAGATTTTCGCCATGTATTTTGGTCTGTACCTCATAAAACTTGTGGTTTTCTGGCAGATGAGTGATGACTGAAGTCATTAAATAATGACACACATTTGAGTATCCCACTTGTTTCATATTCATCAGAAAATGCATAACACATTTTGTTGTTCTAGAAACTTTCTAAACTTGTAAGAGCATTATATAAAATCTATCCCTATTTTTGGCTGTTTGTCCATTTTATTATTTTAGGTTTTACCCAGATTGTTTTCACTAAAAGGTTGAGAGCTGTGGGGGCAGAGATGCTAGTCTTGCAAGCCTTTATCATAGTTTATTTTGCTGTGGTAGAAGTGTGAAGCATCAGTTTTGTTGATAAAAAAAACTAATACTTTGCTGGTCTTCAGGTAACTTGTTTTTTGTAATGGGTACTGAAAACAGTGGATACATTGTTTTCTTTCTAATATGGTTTGAGTGGGTGTAGTAAATGTTAAGTAGTTTTATCTGTGAAGGGCTTTGTCATATTGGTGATAACACACATATATTAAAATACTAACGTATTGTACTGGCTGAAAATGTTTTTCTGACTTGTAGTAACTTTTAATGTATTTGTGAACTGTTTCCATGCACTTCACATTCAAAAGATTAGAGCACTGACACAAATCTTAACAATTCCATTGGGTGCTCTTCAGGGGCTTTTCAGCTTTAGAACCCCCAGGTTTGTCATGCTTTTCCTTATGAAGTTCTCTGCCGTCTCAGCAGTGATTCACAAAAAGCATTAAACTAAAAATCAAATGATGACATTAAGTTGTTTAGAAATGTATTAATGCTATTGATTGTGGCACAGATGGGCTAAAATATGAGTTGGACTATGTGTTTTATTTTTAAGGTTATTGCTTGGTAGAGCTAAGGTAGTGTGACATTTGTGTGCATCTGTACAAACTTTTATTCATTTGTCATATGTTTTTCATTTTATATTTATGCATTTAGCTAACCGAGTTAGATGGATTATATTTATGCATTTAGCTAACCGAGTTAGATGGACAGAGGTTTTGTAGTCTATTTTATGTACCTGGAAATAAAATTAAAGCAGCAGCACCTGCAGTTTAATGTCAGCTGTCTGTGTTCTATTAATGACATAATACAGAAGTGTAATAGAACAACATATGCTTAACAGAACAGCTTCTGGACGGATATTATCTAGGGCTGAAGTTCCGATTGTTATGGATGAGACTTTTTGAAGATGTGTATAGATTCATTGAGGAGTATTCAGTCAGTCTGACCATTATAAGCCTAGTCAATTAGTAGCTTGTTAACAGCTTATAACCTTAATGCTCTGCACTAACTGCCAGAAAAGATGTACAAGAAAATAGAGTTTCAGAAGGTGGATGGTAAATAGAAAAATGGCGCATGCTACTAAAATTGAACTTGGGATGGGAGAAATCATTATATTATTAGAGAATACATGGAATAGAGGTGGAAGTGAAATGAGTGGGTCAACCTTGCAGGCAGATTAGGCAGAACTATCTCATCATCCATTATCAGAATCCTTCTGTATCATTTGCATGACCGTGAATGTACTCATTTAATATATTTTGTCTTGGTACTTGTATGCAAGGTATGCATCCCTCTTAAGTCGAGCTCACCTGGATGAGGATAAGATGGCTGTTTGTTCAGTGAGGTAGGTTATGAACAAACAGTCATTTTAAATAAATAAACTAAAGAGAGTCTGGTCAAGTTATTCAAATAGAGCAATTTGATTGAGCTGGGTAGATGGGTAGATCTCACCCTGGCTAGATACTTCAATAAACAACTAATCCTTCCTTTGCACTATCCTTCTCAATATCGCCTGGCTGTTGTATCCTCCTTACACTACCTTCTCTATAGCGCCTAACTTTTGAATCCTTCTTACACCACTCATTTTAGAAGAAGATTAAAAAAAAAAAAAGTCGTCTTAATCGTATGAAACGAGACTTTTTTTTTTTTTTTTTTTTTTTTTTTTTTTTGGCAATGCTTTGACAAATGCATAATATTGTGTTTCTAAGTATCAACCTTTCAATTGTAGTACTGTCTATTTATCTCATTTGATGTAACTGGCATATATAAATTGTAAATACTATTGTAGTCTTCTGTGAAGCTTTTCTACTCGAGTCTCCACTGAAAACGGGCTTCTGGCCAAGACTGACACTACCTGGTCAACAAACTAAATAAATTTGTGTCCTTTAGATTTTCGTCCAAGGTTGAAGTATTGAGTATCCAATAGAATGCTGCTCTTCATGAAAAACACATGTTCATATAAACAATTTTTTGAAACTTGTAACAAATGGTTCTGATTCTGTAGTTCTAAAAGATCTAGACGTCTTTGACATTATTTGGTTATTAAGGATGGTATTCCAGTCTGTTTTCATGAGTATGTCGTTTATCCTTACCACCAAAGGGAACTATAATGCAATTTCTTTTTGGTTAAGTTTAATATTACTTCTTCTTCTCCTCCATAGGTGGTCAGTTGCTGACAGCTCCTGTCCTTATTAGCCCAGGTATACAAGACCTGACTTAGCATTCCCTGGGCTTAATGCAACCCACATCCTGGGCTGTTGAGGAGATACAGGATGTTTGTGCAGAATCCTACAGCTGTTGACCTGTGTCCATAACCTGCAGTGGCCTTGCCAGTTCCATAATTCCTGCCCTCAGAAGGTGCATGTGCACTTCCATGCATGAGCAACGTCCTAACAAAGTAATGCACAACTTTTGCAGCATAAAGCTCACCCGTTTCTTAAAGCTACTGCTGGATAAGCCTAGGCTATTTTTCCTTGCCCCCATGATGGATGAGCTAATATAGACTACTCACTCCCATCCTTCCCTAGGGCCGTTCCAGCTCCTGTTTCACTAATTAAACTCTGGTCATCAGGGGAGCAGTAAGGGCTTTTATTCTTTTGTGTCAAAGGGCCACTGACTTTACTTTTTTCTTTTTTGGTTCAAGATGTGGGAATCATGATCTCTGTTAATTTCAGATTATAGCAGAAAGATCCTAGGTTTGTCGGTGTTTTGTGTGTGTGTGTTATGTATGTATGTATTATGTCTGCATTGTTTGTTTTGGTCCCAAGATAATAGTATGGGCATGAACAGGAATTGGATTCAGGAAAGTGTACAGTGTGTAGTATGTGAAAGTGTGCGTGTGTCCCTTAGTTTTATTATTTTAGATTTCCATGTTTATCTGAGATATCAGTAAATATACTGATTTATTTTATACAATTAGTGTACTAAGTAAATTCTGACGTGCAGCAAGTTTGCACAATGTTTTCCATTTGTTCATTGTCTTCCCTAGGGTGTTAAGTTAATGGAAAAAGAAATTGTTAAATAACAGAGGAAAAACAAATGTAGCACAGGGAGAGCTTTTCACTGACTTTTTTTTGTGTGTGTGTGTGTCAGATGTACCTTTAATTTGTGGCTTGATTGGACATGTTTTTGTAGCGAAGGGCAGCACTTGATTTACAACCCTGAAAGGCTAGCATGACTACTACTCGTCATTTGTGTTCTGTTTAACTTCTCTTGAGTGACGGTTGTGTTTGGTTCATTTGAATGCGTTTCTGTGGCACAAGTCCTGGTGGCAAGAAATGGTATCATAGTTTTGCTGCATCTTGGGGTTCTCAAAGGTTGTAGCTTTTTTCAGCTGAAGGATTTAGTTTAGCTGCCTTCTTCAGAAGGAATAAGGTTCTTTGGTGTCATCTGGTGATTTTTCTCCAGCTGGTTAGTTGGTATTGCCAGATGGTTATGCGGGAAGGGAGAGCGTGAAAAAGTATTTAAGGTAACTTTAGCCAGATGGCTGTCTTACAGCACCTAATGTTGCTATAGAAAGTACATTGTCTGCCTTTTCGTTCTGCTAGAGCATTGGTTAATTTTGTAAACTTTAGAACTGCGGCTAATTGCTGAGATGTATTCAGCTGCTCTTGGTCTTCCCTTAACTCCTTTTGCAGGTATTACAAACTACATGTGATGTTTACATATTTGGCTCTACTTTTTATGAGGGAGTTCATAAAGGAGGACATCCAGAAGTATTGGCTAAGGTCTGTATCCTGCTGTTACAGAGAGTGGTTGTTCTTAAAATACCTTTACAGAACTGCACCAGCTGAATATAGGTCTCATTTTGGCCATTGGTATTCAAGGATATGGTGTTATGTATTCAGCAAACACCCATATGAAAGTAACTCTTGCTTGGGTTAAACTGCATACAAACCTTTTTTAATAATGAATAGAAAGTTAAAGATACTTAACATTGGGTCTGAAAAGGTCCAGGTGGCACAGAGGTGTAAATGTGGCACAGTGGCGCAGCAGGCAGTATTGTCACCTCACAGCAAGAGGTTACTTGTTTCTATTTGTAGTAAGTAACCATCCCTGTCTCTCCCCTCCTAGTACCTTATGGTTGTCTTTAAGAAAATTATTTCTGTGGTAACTTTGGCTACAACTAGAGTGCAGCAGAAGGGAGTGGTGTATTACGGGATGGAGAGAAGGGAGTGGTGTACTATGGGATGGAGAGAAGTTGGCTAGCTGGTAAAGTTTTATATAGTGAGCTGTACTTCTCGATGCTGAGAGCATCGGTCTAGTTGCTGCAGGTGGACTTGTTCGCATAGATCTAGAATTGTAATATGTCATATTCAGAACCTACATAACAGGTGTGTCATGAGGTATTCTGCTTCCACGAGCTTTGAATTTTAGGCTGTCCAGTGAATACAGACAGGCACGCACTTGCATTTTGAGTAGCCTCTACCTGCAGAACTTGGCTGGTAGTGAGCATTTGTCCCTAGTCCTTTGGGCTGCATATCTTGCACCTCTTTTGGAATATGGTATTACTGTTGGAGTAGATCAGATTGCTGCCCTCTCACAAGATGGACTGTGTAGCTAATGCCATTTTGTACATCCTTTGTGCCATGGTCGTATGGGTTAAACTTGATGATGGCTAGCCTTTTGTGCAGTACAGCTAACCTCTTTTATAAGACATTATTAAATTTATTGCCAACACACATTGCTGCCTGTTGGTCAGTGAATTGTCAGGCTGTCTAGCTGACTTTTAAAGTAATCAACCAAATCTTGATCGTGGAGTTGGATTTTTTTCTGTGGTCTCGTTGGATGGTCTTTGTTTTGAATCTTTTCTTTGTCACGTTGATGATCACAATTGATATTTGTTTAAAAACAGAAAAAACTCGACAGTAACATTTTGCTGCATGCATTGTACATAACAAGCTCCAGTATGTATGTATTCTTTTTTTTCTAACTATGCAGTGCTATAATATTTGTATGTTTTTCTCTTACTAAGTATGTATTAGGAGTTTTTCTCTCTGAGCTTTCACTAAAAAAATGGGTCTTGCATCACTCAGTTGAACTTGCCTGGTAAGCACATGCAAATAGTTTTTATTTTCATGTGTGCGCACTATACATAAGCTCCAGTATGATTCTGTGTGTACATGGTAGCATATTTGTATACTTTCCAGTTCTTATTGATTTACTTAAGTTTACTCATATGTGTGAGCATTATTTTATCTTTGTTCCGAAATGAATCTGTTATTACATTTATTTCATTTTGTAATGATTATTTCCTTTACTGTAATCAGTACTTTATTCACTACTGGTTTAATTAACTATTTCCACTTTGTATGATGTGTGTTTCATTGTTCTTAGTTGTTTTTTTTTGCTAATACTAAGACCATGCTTTTAAATATAAACTCCAATTATGTTGTATCATCTGCTGAGTATTTATTTTTTTTTCTTCCCAACAATTGTCAGGATGTGTTGGGATGAGTCCTTTAAATCCAGTTAACTCCACACATTAGTTGAAAGTGTGCACCCAGTTTCCTCTCTCCTTCCCTTCACATCTCAACAACGTATCTACAGTTTGAGGGGAAACTCTCAAGTCTGCTTTGAGATTAAAAGTACTTGTGTATAAATTTCAATACAAATATCCTGAATTTTTTGATTTTTTTTTTTTTTTTGCAACATATATAGTGGCCGTACATATTTCCATTGTTTTGTAGTTTTAAAATAACAGTTTTTCTTTCCCAATTTTTTGTAGTCATCTGACTTTTTGTTCTGCTAATTATCCCTTTTTTTAATATTCTGTTCAGTCTATTCTTGGTTCCAATAAAAACCTTACCGAAGTATATTACCACCCTTGATTTTTCAGGGGATGGATTCATGTCTTGACGTTACATCTGTCAATGTGTCTTAAAACGTCTCTCTGGATCGTTTCTGGGCACTTCTCTAGACTCAGTTGTCAATTTGCTGAGTGTAGGGTAAAACACTAAATTCTTTAATAGTCCACAAACAAACAGTATAGGTAAGTGCTTTCGCAGTTGCCTGCTTCCTCAGACCTTAATACAAAGACAATTATTCAAGATGCATTTATACATTACTATAGCCAATGATACCAGTTTAGTTTATGAGGCAAATTCCTTTTCCTAAGAACAGGTTTTAAAAAGACTGCACTTTTCAAACCTGGAGGGGCATATGCTTTTTAACTCAATTATCCACCTGAGTTCCACACATTCTGTTTCATTACTCACATCACCTTCTCTTAAATTTTCTAAGATATTTTTTTTGTAGCACTAAGGATTTAAAACTATGGTTGTCTCCTGCTTCTAAGACATGCTTTGCCAGTGCATTAGTCAGTTTCTTATTACGTATGTCATTAAGATGTTCCAGTACCCTTTCCTTCAACATAAGATTAGTTTTTCCAACATAGAAACATTCCCATAGTTTACATTTAGCCATATATACTATGTTTCTAGTGGAACAATCTGCATAGAGAGTTCTATAGGTTCCTTAGAAATAGGATGCATCGCCATACAAACTGGCCAAATACTAGGGCAGGCTTTGCAAGCTCTACATGCATGAGTTCCCCTGCGTTGTGATACAAGATGTTCCTTACGTCTGTTCTGCTTGTAACAAAGTCGCTGCTTCAGGTTTTTACAGTTTTTAAAACTCACCCTAGGGGTAGAGTCTATTACCATGCTTAATTTAGGATCTACTAACAAGATGGGCCAGTTTTCTTTTCACTACCTCACAAACTCTATTAACCCCTGCTGAATAAGTCAGACACATCCTATTCTTCACCTTCATACTAGATGTTATCCCTCTCCCTTCTTCAGTGGAAGTTTGTTCTGAATAATGTGGTCTAGTTTTTGTTCTATCAACCTCTTCCATGCCCTTTTTTATTTCCTCAGCTTTATAACTCCTGTCCATAAGGTCAGATGCAAGTCCATTCAAAGCTTCTCTTAGGGGTTCTGCATCTGTATGCAGTCTACTACACCTTAGTACCTGATTCTTAACCACATTCCTAGTAGTATGACTGGGATGCATACTAGTACAATGTAGTATACTATTTTTCCTACATTCCTTCCTGTACTGCTTGGTGGAGAGATTACCTAACATGTTTTTGGTAATCAACACATCTAGAAAACTAATTTCATCTTCAGAATAATGCAGGGTAAAGGACAAAAAAACGGTGCTACTCTCCAAGAACTGTACAAATTCTTTCAATTCCAGTAATTGACCATGCCAGATGAAAACATATATCATCCATAAAGCGTTTATAGAAGGTGATCTCCTTGAAACTGTCATTGTTAAAAATTCCTTTTCTCAGTTTGCAAGAACCAAATTTGCATATGTGTTGGCACATGCTGTGCCCATAGCAACACCTACAATGTGAAGGAAATGTTCATGTTCAAAGTGAAAAACATTGTTTTCTAGAATAATGTCTGAGTGCAGATCATATTTACCTTTGTATTACTATACCTAGTTTCTCGTACAAGAAGTTGCCTCTCATTCTCAACCCCTTCTTCATTGGGAATGGCCGTGAACAGGAGAATTGACATCTAGGGTTACAAAAAAAAGCTTTTTTTGATCGCTTTCTCACTATTATGCCTTGCCCAAATGAACAGATGTTCTAAAAATGGCTTATTATCCCTCAACACTGTTTTTCTATTTTATCCAGAACCCATCAAAGTTGTTTCTCTGCATATATGGACATTGGCTCCGTGAGCCAACCTCTGCCGGATACTATGGGTCTGTGTCTAGGATCTTTGTGCACTTTAGGCATACCATATATCACAGGTATAGTTGGGTGCTCAACAGAGGAGTATGTGTACAATGAATAATCTATTAAATCTGTCATCAGCATATCATACAGGTAGAAATTCAACCAATTTATAATGCCATTCACCTGATATTTCTGTAGAACTGCATACACTCTTCTATCATGAAGCATGTCATACATTCTTTCCATATAAATCTGTTTATCTAAAACCACTATGTCGCCTATGTTTGCCGGTCTGATAATAAAGTGCTAGTCTCTCACTAATGAATTTAAGGCCTCATATTCCTTACAAGACAAGTTAAAAATTCAATTTACTACCTCCACTAAAATCTTTCCTACCTCCACTAAAATCTTTCCTTAAGTCATCTTCGCATAAATTAATAAAAGCCTCCATTGCTGGTGAATTGTCTGGTATAAAAGTACTGGCTTTCTTAAAAACATTGCCATCATTGGAAGCACTATGCTCCTCCATAAAAACTGTTTTTAACATCACATTTTTCGCAAACATTTTTAATTCTAAAATTGTTTCCACTAAATCAAGTTTAGTAGCAGGTTTAAATGACAGACCTTTATTTAGTAGCAGGTTTAAATGACAGACCTTTATTTAGCACTATCATTTGTTCTCGTGTCAGTTCAGTGGAAGACAGATTAGAAACTAAATTAGTTATCTTCGATTGCGTGTCTGTGGGCCCAAGTACTTTTATACCAGACAATTAACCAGCAATGGAGGCGTTTATTAATTTGTGAAGATAACTTAAGGAAAGATTTTATCAGGTGAATGGCATTATAAATGGGTTGAATTTCTACCTGTATGATATGCTGATGACAGATTTAATAGATTATTCATTGTACACATACTTTGTTGAGCACCCAACTATACCTGTGATGTATGGTTTGCCTAAAGTGCACACAGATCCTAGACACCTAACCTTCAGACCCAATGTCCATATATGCCGAGAAACAACTTCGATGGGTTCTGGATAAAATAGAAACAGTGTTGAGGGATAGTAAGCAGTTTTTAGAACATCTGTTCATTTGGGCGAGGCATAGAAATGAGGAAGCAATCAAAAAAGCTTTCTTTGTAACCCTAGGTGTCAATTCTCTGTTCACGGTCATCCCTAATGAAGAAGGGGTTGAGAATGTGAGGCAACTTCTTGTACGAGAAACTAGGTATAGTAATACAAAGGTAAATATGATCTGCACTCTGTTATACATGATTCTAGAAAATAATGTTTTTCTCTTTGAACATAAATATTTCCTTCACATTGTAGGTGTTGCTATGGGCACAGCATGTGCCAACACATGCAAATTTGGTTCTTGCAAACTGGGAAAAGGAAATAATTAACAATGACAGTTTCAAGAAGAACATCACCTTCTATAAACGCTTTATGGATCATATGTTTTCATCTGGCATGGTGAATTACTGGAATTGAAAGAATTTGTACAATTCTTGGAGAGTAGCACCGTTTTTTTGTCCTTTACCTGCATTATTCTGAAGATGAAATTTAGTTTTCTAGATGTGTTGATTACCAAAAACATGTTTGGTAATCTATCCACCAAGCAGTATAGGAAGGAATGTAGGAAAAATTGCATACTACATCGTACTAGTATGCATCCCAGTCATACTACTAGGAATGTGGTTAAGAATCAGGAACTAAGGTGTAGTAGACTGCATACAGATGCAGAACCCCTAAGGGAAGCTTTGAATGGACTTGCATCTGACCTTACGGACAGGGGTTATAAAGCTGAGGAAATAAAAAAAGGGCATGGAAGAAGTTGATAAACTGGATAGAACAAAAACTAGACCATATTATTCAGAACAAATTTCCAGTGAAGAAGGAAGAGGGATAACATCTAGTATGATGGTGAAGAATAGGATGTGTCTGACTTATTCAGCAGGGGTTAGTAGAGTTTGTGAGGTAGTGAAAAGAAACTGGCCCATCTTGTTAGTAGATCCTAAATTAAGCATGGTAATAGACTCTACCCCTAGGGTGAGTTTTAAAAACTGTAAAAACCTGAAGCAGTGACTTTGTTACAAGCAGAACAGACGTAAGGAAGATCTTGTATCACAACTCATGCATGTAGAGCTTGCAAAGCCTGCCCTAGTATTTGGCCAGTTTGTATGGTGATGCATCCCATTTCTAAGTAACCTATAGAACTCTCATTCTATGCAGATTGTTTCTAGAGGAACAATGTGACTGTTTCTATGTTGGAAAAACTAATCTTATGTTGAAGGAAAGGGTACTGGAACATCTTAATGATATACGTAATAAGAAACTGACTAATGCACTGGCAAAGCATGTCTTCGAAGCAGGAGAACAACCATCGTTTTAAATTCTTAGTGCTACAAAAAATCTTAGAAAATTTAAGAGAAGGTGATATGAGTAATGAAACAGTGTGTGGAACTCAGGTGGATAATGGATTTTAAAGCATATGCCCCACAGTGCCGTCTCTCTAAAACCTGTTCTTAGGAAAAGGAATTTGCCTCATTAACTAACTAAATTGGTATAACTGGCTGTAGTAATGTATAAATGCATCTTGAATAATTGTCTTTTGTATTAACGTCTGAGGAAGCAAGCAACTGCGAAAGCACTTACCTATACTGTTTGTGGACTATTAAAGAATTTAAAGTGTTTTACCCTACTCTCAGCAATTGACAACTTTATTTGCTGCAGCATATACTGTTTTGGTTTGTCTGATACCAGTGGCACTCTATATTTTTTACTTCTCTAGACTCTTCAAAATAGATGTCACAGAAGAAGAACTGAACAGTTGTCTTTTTTTTAATTGGTACTTTGTCACCCCAGTTTGAATATGACTTTGGATGTTTAAATGTCTTTAGTTTTTATGCAAACTGGGCAGAATTGTTACCTTGTCTCATTCCTTCCTTTCAGTTTACCCTTTATGATCTTGTTAGGACTGAATATGTTTCAGCCTGTTTGCTCTGGTTGGGAATACTTTGTTTTAATCTGGTACCAATAAGTAACTGACATTGTGGTAGACCACTACCTTGCAGGGTAGGATTTCTCTTCCAGTAATACGAAGTGTGAATCAGCATAACAGTTTGTAAGTAAGCCTTTATCATTTGACTGTGCCTTAGTCTGAAGATTTCTTAAAGGATAACCTACACCTTAAATATGTCTCATTTCTTCACAGTTATCCCCATACTTCCACGCATTTTAAAAGATTTGGCAGTTCTTTCCTAGTCCACGTACTCACTGCACACCATGATGGGTCTGAATCAAGTCCCATGATACTACTTTAGGAATTCATCTCACTTGTTTTTGCATCTTAACACCTTTCATATTTGAAAGTTCCTTGCCAAGAAAAAGACGTATAGCCAGCTTTCTTTTACCTCCTTTTTTTTTTTTTTTGGTGAGGGCAGGATGCCAGGTTATCAAGACTTGGCAGCCAACTCCACAGAGCCACGATCTGTGGTTAATCAAAAGTGTCACAAGGGGTGACCACAGAGAGCTCCCCTGGACTCTTGCAATGGTAGAATTAACAGAAGGTTAATGCTGCCCATCAAATTATGTATTCGAAAAGGGGTCCAGTTCTCTGGCTTAACTGTGTAGCTTAGCTGTGAGTTCTGGCCTTTTGTTTAGGACCCCCGTATTTCTTTTATCAATCCTTGAAAGGGAAGGCAATGAAAGAGTATAGGTAATCTCTTAACCTGCAATATAAATTAAATTCTTGGCATCTTCCCATTCTGTCATCTTTCCCTTTCTAGTTATTTGCTCCCAATACCTTGGTTCTTTTGTCAGTTTTCTCCAATAAATTCCAAACCCCTCTTGCCTATTTTCTATATCCCTAATTGCAGTCATCCCTATCAGCAGAGTCTCCCTTTCTCCATTTCTGTGTTGGCTTAGTTCTTGGAATACTTTCTGCTATTTTATGGATATAATGTTCTGTATGATTGTTATTCTTCATAAAGGCCTGCATCCAAAATCCCAGTCTCTCGTTTTTTGAGCCCCCCCCTCCCCGTTTCAGCATTGTCCCTTTCCACTTTGAATTATAGTTTTCTGCTTTGTGCTATGTATAAGAGCCTTAAACTGTATAGCTCTGAAGTACTCCTTCAAATTGGTAATCCCTCTCTGCCCTGTTCTGCTGGAAGAATCATCTTATTCTGCTTGATTCTTGCTGTCTTTTCCTCCCAGGTGAAGTCCTTCAGCTCTTTATTAATTGCTATCCACAACTTCTCTGTTTGATAAAAAATATGCCTGACCTGTGTATATAAGAGTTACTGTGTCTTTCGGCTTTTCCCGGTTAGGGGTTGCCACAGCGGAACGCCGGTCCGCTAATGATTGGTAGTTGATTTTTACGTGCCGAGTTACCAGCCCTGATGCACAACCTTCACCGAAGGTACGCCCATTCACGCAGGTCTCCACGCAGAAGGCACTGTCCGGTTCAGTTCTCAGCTAGAGCGTTTTACTGTGAGGCAACAACGCTACCGAAGGGCTAAAAACATTTTGCATGTGTCTTACTATCCATATAATAAGGTTTCCATTTTCTCAGATTTTGTATTATCTTTTGTTTAGTATCTTCTCAAATATCCATGGCTGCCACAGCAGATCATTTTTAATCCAAACTGCTAAGTACTTCATTTTATCATGTCCCATAAATGAGGATATTGCTGAACCAATTTGTGTATGGGTAAATAATTTACCGCTATTGCTGTTTGTTTTAGCTTCATTAATTTTGTATCACAAAAAAAAGATTTGAAACTCTGAAAATGTTCACAACACTTTTAACGTTTCTCTGGTTTGTCTGGTATAAAATATCTGCAGATAGAGCCAGCTTTTCTCGACTACCATACCAATTATATCCTTGAATTTGAGTCCCTTATTTTCTTTGCCAGTGGTCCTAAATATAATGCAAATAAAGGGGGAAAGTAGACACCCCTGTCTGGTTCCTCTGCTCAAGCAGAAATTATCAGAAAGGACCCCACCTACTTTAATTTTCACCTCCAATTCCTCCTATATCCTACTAACCAACTATATATATATATATATATATATATATATATATATATATCTATATCTATATATATATATAATACACACACACATACACAAGTATGTATATATATATATATATATATATATATATATATATATATATATATATATATATATATATATATATATATATATATATATATATATATATATATATATATATATATATATATATATATATATATATATATATATATATCTATATACACTTCCAGGATATGTTGGTACTTCTCCTTCCCTCTTCCTCCACTTAAAATACTGTTAAACGTAACCTTCCAGATATCATTTTTTTTTTCCCCCTCCTAGCTTCAGAACTTCCACAGGAATACCATCTATTCCTCTGGACCTTCCTGTAGATTGGGTATGCATCACAATTTTTATCTCCTCTCCTCCTATCATAACCATTAGTAATTGAGCCTCATCTACCTCTAACCTTGGCATATTTAATTCTTTCATAAACCTTTATATTTGTATCTTTTGATTTCCATATTTCTCTGCTTTATACAGAATTTAATAGAATTTCTGAAATATTTCTAATACCGCTACAGGATCTCTTTACCTTCCTTGTTATAGGCTCCCAAAGCTTGGTTTCAGCTCTTTCTATTTTCTGTTGCCTGAGTCGTGCTACATGTTTTGTGCTCTAGTGTTATTTTCAAAAAGCAATTGCTTAACGGCAGTCTTTCTAAACTCAGGCATGTTATCGAGGTAATCTTTTTTTATTTTCTGCTTGGCATTCTGCAGTTGATCCTCTTCATGTTGTGTGAGATTCCCCCTATTCTGAATTACTTTTAACATTTTTGTCAGTCCCTCCAAATAATTCTTGTTACTTAACCACATCTCCCTTTTTTTCATTTCCACCCTATTTTTAAACTCCACCTTAATTTTATCCCATTCCTAGCTATATTTTCAGAGAATTTCTATCCCCTCTAATAACTCCTGAGTAGTCTCCTCTACCATTCCTTAAATTCCTCTCTTTACAACAGATGGGTGGGAAAGCGCCAATGTCTCATTTTTTTTTCTTTCGTTACCCTGTGTCTTTATTTTGGTTATTATTGGCGCATGATCTGAAATAGTTATTGGGTGCTTATCAAGAAATTCAATTAAAATGTACATGTTCTTGTGAAATGTAAATTCTGTCGAGTCTAGCCCGGTTTTTATATCGTGGGGAAAATATGTAAATTCAGTCTGAACCCCTATTATTGAATTTGCATCTTCAGTGTCAAATGTTTTCATAATTTTCTTAAAATCTACCCTCCTTTGTTGTACTTTCCCTTCTGGGCCCCCCCAGACGCATCTTCACTGCTGCAAATTACATTCCAGTCCCCATCTGTAAGTAACATTCCTTGCTAAAAACCAATTATTTCTCCCAGAATTTTTCTTAAGCTCCATTATAGCAGTTGTAGGTGGAATATAAATACATGCCAATGTAATTAGCCCCTTGGCACTACAAATCTGCCACTGTTATCTCCTCCTCTATATTTTTTTTTCTCTCTTACTTTTTATTTTTGTTCCAGGTATTCAGGTGAATATTCTGAAAACATTCCTTTATCAGATCACATGTTCAGTTCTAAGTGTGTCTTTCCTGTAACATAGCTGTCTGCACTCTATATATTTTTTTAATATAGTTTACTACTCGTAGGTAGGTACTAGGCTATCGGCCCAACAGCCTAAGTAAGCCTAGCCAACAAAGTTCCCTGGCTTACACCCACCCAGGAATGTTAATTTCCTGTGCCCCTGTCGAGCAGAGCCACAGAAGTGATCCCTGGGGTGTGTTTCCTATTTTCCATCCACTCATCAAGATTTTTCTTGAAGAGTGTTAATGAGGAACTTTGCTTGACATAG
The DNA here is from genome assembly GCF_019279795.1 of Protopterus annectens. Taxonomy (NCBI): domain Eukaryota; kingdom Metazoa; phylum Chordata; order Ceratodontiformes; family Protopteridae; genus Protopterus; species Protopterus annectens. The sequence continues at coordinate 406,760,479 of NC_056738.1, forward strand.
ATGGGTAGGTTGTTCCAGAGTATGGGAAGTCTCTGGGGCAAGAATCTATCCCTCCATCAAGTCCTGTTTATTGTGGTGACAAGGGTTAGGTCCCTAGAGCATGTATCCCAGAAGGATTGGGATTTCTTTAGGTGTAGCATGTCCAACAGCTCTGGGTTTGACATAGGTGATAGCTTTATACGTTAGGCAGAGATCACCTTAGAGTAGATGATATGCTACAGAGTAAAGCTGGTGTTTTTTGAGACTATCAGTGTAGGGCATCTGATTGAGGCAAGTAATTCTCTTTGTGAGATACTTCTGTGGCCTTTCCAGCTGCTGCAGATGTCTTGTGAGGTACATTCCAAAAGGGGCGTTGTACTCTATAATGAGTGTCGAGTAGAGGGGAACAATGACCCTTTTTTTTTCTGGATGAGAACCCTTTTGTGATGAGGTGTTCCATGTAGAAGGATTCCCTGACTACTGTGGCAGTGTGATTATCAAAGGAGAGACTACTGTCCATCTGGGTCCCAAGGTCTCATCACGCATTCGGTGTTAAGAAAACTGCCGCCTATGTGGTAGTTCATGGGTACAGAGTTTTTACCAAAGGGGAAAACAATGCACTTATTGGCATTGAGCTTGAGCCCATGGCTGTGACACCAGGCATCTGTCTCAGTGAGGCCTTTCTGTAGGATGTCCACATCATTTGGGACTCTACTATAGCTCCTAGTTTGTAGTCATCTGCAAACTTACTTAGCCAGAGGCCTTCTGTGTTGACCTGTACTTCAGAGAAGTAGATACCAAAACAGGAGAGGTCCCAGGACTGAACCCTGTGGTACTGTACTTGTCACTGGTTTGAAGTCAGAGATTTGGAGTCTGCAACTTTTACAGTGTGGGTGTTTTCAGTGAGCCAGTTGACAGCCCATCTTGTGTCATAGGGATTTATACCTAATTTAGTGAGTTTGGCTATAATTCCAGAATGGGGGGTGGTGTCGAAAGCCTTGGCGAGGTCAAGATAGGCTGTGTGAATCACCTTACCCATGTTTACAGCTTTGGTGATTGCCTCAAAGAAGTCGACCAGGTTCAGGAGGCAAGATCTGCCTTTCACAAACCTGAACTGGGTGGGGTCCAGAGTTTGGAGGCTACCAATTATGAATTCCATGATGATACGTTCCATGCCTTGCAGACCAGGCTCGTCAGGCTAATAGGGCGATTAGTTCCCATGATCAGTGGTGGCTCTCCCTTTGTGGAGTGGGATAACTGTTGCTGTGCGCCATTTAGTGGGCACAAAGCCTGACGTGAGGCTATGATTGAACATGGTGCTTAGGTGGGGAGCCAGTTCATTCTGAAGTTCGTGTAAAACGCAGTCTGGGATGTTGTCCATTCCCATGGATGCTGTGTTTTTTTGGCTTTAGAGAGTGCTGCTTTTACCTGTGAAGTTGTGATTACAGGGACTCTGCATTCTTCCTGTATAGATATGGGCCCTTTAGGGGATTAGAGGGGGGAAGTAAAGTTAGCTCTGATCAGTTGGTTCTGTAATTTTTGTGCCATTGTGCTGTGCTGTAACTCGAAGCAGACCTGGGTGTTGCTATTGAGATTCTTGACATAGCTATAGAATGCTTTGTGGTTGTCCTTAGAATCTGTGGCAATCTTGTTTTTATAGCTAGCTTTGAATGATCTTATAAGGGATCTCGGCTTCTTGCTGAGGCTGACCAGGGAGCTCCTCCACTCCATGGGATTTTACTCTCTTTTGCAACAGTTTCTTCCTTCTGTTGTAGAGTTTGTTTATGGCAGGGGACCGTCAGATTGGCTTCCTTTTTTTTTTTTTGGAGGATAGCATCTTGGTTCTGTTTGGGATAGCACGATCCATGCACTCGTGTAAGTGCTTATAGAGTGCATTTGTGTAGGATTCAGCAGTCGTAACTGTATTGTCCATCTGCATGGGTGTCATGAAGTTCGCCACTTCTGTCTTAAGAAGCATGAAGTTGGCTTTGGAGAAATTTTTTTTACCATGGTTTCTTTAATGGGGGGTGGGGGCAGGATGTGGATATCTAGGGTGATTAGCTTATGGTCGGATCTGACCAGCGAGGAGTTCACTTCAGGTGTGGAACACCAGTCGCTCATGTTGGTAATGACTAGGTCTAGGATATTGTTGCCCCTGGTGGGGGTGTGGATAAGTTGATCCAGGGCATTGGAATGTGTGAATTCCAGAAAGCAGTGAACGAAGGAGATGGTACATGATTAGTTTTCCCAGTTAATGGTGGGGTAGTTGAAATCGCCCAATATTGGGGTGTTTGGTTGAACCCTAATATTTTCCAGTATATCAAGAAAAGAGGAGTGGGAATCCTGGGGCATGGTGGGGGATCTGCAGCAAGCTACAGTTTGGATTTCAGTTTTGCCCAGAGTTAGTTGCACTTGGATAACCTCGGCTGCATTATGCTGAGCAGCTAGATTGGACGTGTGGATATCCTTAATGAATATGGACACACCTCCGCCTTTGGTGTTCCGGTCCAGGTTAGATGGCCGAAAAGTGTCGTATGAGTTACAGCCTGGTAATGCAGGGGTGCTCTCCGGATACTTGAACCAGGTCTTAGTCACTGCACAGACATCGATGTTCTCCATTTTAAGGAGTGCCTCGAGTGAGTGCATTTTGAGATTTAGACTTCTAGCATTGAGTAGCATTACCCTCAGTTTTTGCTTGCCTGTTCCTGTTATGGTGGTGAATTTGTCATGTGAACCTTGCCTTTTGGGTGGTGAATTTGTTATGTGAACCTTGCCTAAAAAAGGCACTATAGGGGTGGCAAGAGCCTTTGCCAGTATCCAGAATCCCAGGGGTGACAGGTGCAGGCCATCTCTGGCAAAGCATTGTGGTCTGCTGACCATGTCGTCCCAGGCAGACAGATACTGTATCCACTTAGAATGACACCAGAAGCTTAGCCAATTGTTGAAGTCAATCATTTTGTCCTTGTACTGCGGTATCCATTCGGGGCGATGGCAGGATGCTGATGCTGCTCAGCACTAGGGTCATTCCTGCCTGGGCTACAAGATTTTAGAGATCTTCCATGTCTCTCTTTTCATGTAGTCCAGGGAGGTACGTCTCAGGTCATTCACACCAACATGGACAATCAGTCGTATTTGTACTTGTTGTGGAGTGACCTCAGTGTGTGGGTTATGTGGCGGATCCTGGCACTCGACAGGCAGCAGACAGTGAACTTCTCCTTGTTTAGCCTGGTGAGTGGGACATCAATGTGCCTTACTATAGAGTCACCTATGACTAGTGTGTTGGGTACATTGTTTTGCCTTATGGGCTGTGGTTGAGTGGCACACTGAGTATGTGGGCTATGTGTCATTTGGGGTGTGTTGGTGGTGGGAGGTTGCTTGCATTTCTACTTTGGAGGTCTCTGTTGCTTGAGCAGATTATTATTGAGAGCCTCCATGAATGTTTTTGCGTTTCTTTGTGGATTTTGGTCGTTTAGGTTTAGTGGGACTATATGATGAGCGTGATGTGATGCAAGTGTTTACTTTCTCCTCTTGACTGTCAAGTTCAGTCTTTGTTGGAGAGAGCTTTATCTCCAGTTTGGCTAGATAATTGCATCTCTCTCACAGGTTGTAGTGTTGTGTGGTAGGAGGAGAGGGTTGTCTGTGTACACGAGGCAATTGCTACATTGCCCCAAGATGTCCAAATACATTAGATAGGAGAGAACACTTTTTTTTTGTATTTATTGTGAGACTGTTGACATTTAAAGAGATTACAGAAAGCATCATTGCATTAAAAAAAGTTATTCCCACCTTTTATATGCAACACCTTTTTTGTTAAATGCCTAGTTCTAGCTTTTGTGTTACATGCATACACTGTTTGGCAGGTTGAACTTTCTTGTCTTATCCATTTGAACCTATGTCACAAGCTACAAAACATTTTTTTTCCAGAGGGCTTTCAATAAAACAAAACACATAGCCCCAGTATCACCTTAAAACCTGTTAACATAATACTAACGGAACTATACACCTCTTCAGATGTTGAAGTTTTATCCTCCTGATAGGAAGAAAGTCCCAAAATTGACAGCCGCACCAGACTTGAGTTAGCCTAAAAGAAAGGTTATGCATTGTGAAGCCTCTAATTCTACTAAGTGCCAATTGGTTTTGTCTTGACTTTATAGCTCTCTCAGCTAGGAAAACCCCTGAATGCTTTCAGACAGCTAGCCAATTTCTCTCTTTTTTTTTTCCCCTCAGCCAATCACTTTCAAGGTCCTTAATCCAGTTATTCCCCTATAGAAGAATGAGAAAAGGCACACAGGTTTTCTCTTGTCATGCTTTTTTTTTTACATTGCAGTGCCTACATTTCTTAAAACTGAGCACAAAGAATGGAGAAAAGAAAAATTAAACAGCACCTGTTTACAATCCCTGTTGCACAAAAATTACGGAGAAAACTTTATAGTATGCAAGGAAAACCACACCCCTCAAGAATAGTACTACAAGAAAAATATCTTTACTTGCAGTTAACTGTTTTCCTCCCCAAAGCACTTTTCTGAACATTAATGACATGAAGTAGGGCATTTCCTGTAGATAAAGTCCAGCATTTCCTGTAGATAAAGTCCAGCATTTCCACATTTTTTTCTGTCATAGTTTTTAAATATAATTATTGCATTGTAAACCCACATTAAGTTCCTTTTCATCACCATCTCCCATATCCTGTATCTGCTTCATTTCCTACATACACACCATTTTTCTAGTTAACTGTTGTGCTCCCTTCCTTCTCTTTGACATTTTCTGTTGAAACATTGGCTAAGGTTTCACAGGCTAGTCTCTCTGTGGTCTTTATTACTAGAAGAACGAGAAGCATAATCTCCTTTTGTTTCACAGCTTACATTTCGTTGGACAAACTTTTTTGTATTTATTCCTTAGCATGTATTTCATCAAAAAAGTTTTTGTCCCTCCAGGGAAGAATACCTTGAAGACAGATGGTACAAAAGTTTGAATCTCGCACCTGCATATCAACATTCCTTGAATAGTGGAGTAATTTTGCTTCTCTTCTGCCTGGTGTACAATGAGTAATCGTGCTCCAGAAATACACTGCTGTTTCTCACTTTTAGTACTTTGTCCTTCTGCCACAGTTTTGTCAGAATCAACTCCTCCTGCTGGTAGGATTGCATCTTTATTGTTAAAGGTCTAGGTTGCTTTCTCATAGCCAGATTTGGAGCATACCTATGATGTTGTACCCTTTCAATTAACAACTCCTGCTCCAGTCCAGTTGCTTATTTGTGCTTTCATAAAATTTAATGCAGTCTGTTTCTTCCAGCTTCTCTGCTTTATAGCTGAAAATCTCAAGTTTTCCTTAAGTGCTCTATCCTCTCAAAAAAAAAAAAAAAAAAAAAAAAATTAGAATTTAAACATCTCTTCCTACGCAGTCATGTTTTCAGCCAGCCTTTTCTTCATTTTGTATTCAGAGTTTTGCACCTTTATCACCTCCTCTGCATATCTGTTAAAAACTTCTTCCTTTTTTCCAGCCATTTGTTGTTTGTGTTGACATACTCCATCAGTGTTTTGTTTATTTTAACCAGGTCTGTGTGCAATTGCCTTACATCTTCCTGTAGGTTACTGGAATCAAAGTCTGAAGATTGCTTGCTGTTTGCTGAACAGCAGCATAACTGTCCCAAGTCAGGGTTTCTCCCTCACTTTTTGTAGCTGATGTTTTCCAGGTCTTCTCTATATTTTTTCTTGGCATCAAGGCAGTACACTTACTAGTCATAAATGCAAGTCTACTGGCCTTCTCTGCTGCTTCTTTCGGCTGCTCCCATTAGGGGACGCCACAGCGGATCATCTGTTTCCATTTCTGCCTGTCCTCTGCATCTTGCTCGGTCTCTGCTGAGTTTCTGTTTTCACACTGGGAGAGCTACAGTTGAGCTATTACTCAGTGTGCAGCCATCTGTGAAGTCCGAAGAGCACTCCTCTTGGTGGGTTTTCAAAGATCGATCAGACTATGTTTCTGTATATCTGGGCATATATGTTCTCTGTAGTGGGGAAAAGCCAACAGCTAACGGTACAAATCACATGAAAATAACATCCCTTCCACATATGTAATGACGACAAACATACTTTTCACTATGTTTCTGCGGTGGGGGGGTTTGACACATTGGGGTTAGGAAATTAACTTTTTCCCACTGTAGCGTGATGTTGGAGTTGGTATATTTAATTTACGGGGGGGGGCAGGGGGGCTTGCCCCCCTACCGAAACATAGTAAAACTTGTTTGGTAGTTTTGATGTCGTTATATGCAGAGGGGATGTTATTTGTGATTTGTAGTTTTAGATATGAAATTCGATGTTATGGGTTTTAGATGTTCTGGTCTCGGATGTTTCAAAGTAGACCCATGTACGTGTGTGTGTGTGTGTGTGTTGTTTTTTTTTTTTTGTTTGTTTTTTTTTATAATGTATATATGGGTCCACTTTTGTAATTTTGAAATACTGAAATCTCATATTTCAGTATTCGAAACCACAAAGCCGAAAACCAAACCACAACTCACATACTTGAAAACACAACCGTGAAATTCAAAATCCCGTACTCAAGCTACACATGTACAGCACACACACCTACACAAACCCCCCCCACCACAATCAAAGTAATGTAAACTACATATACAAGTCCCCCACACCCCCCTACTTATATAGTCTAACTCCAAGATCGCACAAACAGTAACACCAACAAAACTCTGACACACACATCTTGAGTCCCTCAAACACACACTAAGCCCCTAACCAACATACATACACAAACTTACCAAAATTAAACCCAAACATCCACATTCCGTACCACTGGAAGCAGAAATTCGAGATATCCGTACTTGGGTATTTTGACTGTTAGTGTTGTCGCCTCACAGCAAGAGGTTCTCCCATTCAATTCTCTGCTGGAGTGCCTTTTGTGTGGAGTCTGCGTGTCCTCCCCACGGTTGAGTGACGGACATGCAGGTAGGTGCGTGCATGAATGGGTATGCCTTCTTTGAAGGTTGGGCGTCGGGCTGGCAACTCGGCACCGTAACAGACTTTCAAAGTGCTTTTTACTGCTGTTGCTTTTTTAGAGTGGCTAAATTGCAGTCTTTTGTGAAGCCTGAATTATACTACTTTGATTCCTCTCTCATCCCCCTTAACACCTAACTTCCCTAGCTGTCAAAGTGCCAAGGGTAATTTGAGCTGTTACTTGTGATTGACAGCTCACAGCAAGAGTCTTGACTCGTATACTGTTTCCTTATTCTAGCCTTTACTTTCTGTATGGGTAGGGGAAGAACTGGGGTGCTGTGGCATCACAGCATGGTTTTTTAGGACGGTCGTGGTGATGTCTGTTTGAGGAGGGAATTGGCCAGAAAACTACCTGTAGTCATTGGCCTTGATGAAGTCAATGAATTGGAGACTGAAGCAAGCTTTTCCCGAGTGGGATACAAGTTATTTGAAAGTGAAACCACCACAGTACAATAAGGTACTGTTTTAGTGGAGAGAAACAATTGATTTAAAATGTTATAAATGCATTGTTTGTTCATAGCAGGGACTGTAAATACAGAGAAAAAGAAAAGAGAATTTGAGCATTTAATAATAGAATCCTGTTGTCCTTTAGTTTTGTTGATGCTTTATTACCTTTCCTCTTCAGGAAAGTTATTTTAAAGCTAGGAGTGTGGTGTTAACAGACTGTCTCGAGACTGTAACTTTTAAATGGAGCACTTTTTTTCCTGTAGTGAAACTGTGTATTTTCTTTTGAGGGGCTGGCATAGTGTTTCTCCTGTGTGTTTTCTGTCAAAGTAACTTTTGTCGACTAGTGTTTACTGGCAATTGTTTGTCTTCCCAAGGAAAGTGGCACCATTTTCAGCTTCACTGTGGAACAGACTAAGAAAATGTTAAGCAAACAGTCTTTATCACCAGAGGTGACTAGCAGTTTACTTCAGCTGCCGGTGGGTGACTCTGCCCTGGCTATTTGTTGTACCTCAGACCACACTTGTTTTGCCCCAGATTCCTCTGGTGTAACACCTTTAGGCACGGTGGATCTGAGTGTTAGCCACATCCTCTGCGGTTGTTGGAGTCCCCTTAGGTGGTAAAGGAAAGTTACTTTCGTCAGCCTTGAGAGAGGGAACGGGGAAGGTCTTCCTGTTGTCAGTCCCTGGGGAAACAGCTGCTGCCGTTAATGACATGGTTGGCCCCATTTTTCCTGTCAAAAAGGGATGGAAAACCAAGCATGTTATCTACTCCTCCAAAAAAAAAAAAAAAAGCTTTTGATATGTGTAGTTTATTGGGTCTGGCTCAGGGTTTAATTCAGGCTGTTCATCCTTCTGAAGTAGTTTCTGGTAAAAGAAAGAGGGATGATTCTTTTCCTGAAGAGATTCAGAATTCTAAATCTGAACAGGAAGATGCAGGGACAGATGCAGTTTTTTCCCTTCTGATTTGGACTCTGAGGAGAGCTCAGTGTCTGCACCTTGTGGGGCTTCTCTTAAAACTACTGCTAGAATGTGCCAGTGTTTTCAGTGGGAGAGCACAGAGTTTCCCAGTCCCTCAGAAAATAATAGGAGAAGTTATAGAAGAATATTTCAGAACCATGCCCATTCTTCCGGTTCAGTCTGTTTTAGAGGATGCGTGTGTTTACTGCCTGTAGTTTTCCTGATTTAGTTACCAAAAACAGTACTGGAACTGGTACCAAAACACACAGACTCCGAAATTTAAAAAAAAAAAAGGTACCACAGAACAAGGAAAATAATAAGCTCTGTTGCTGACCAAAAGCTGGCTTATTGAAGAATTCAAATGCAATTACACTCCACAGCGTTTTTATCCAGATTAGACATCATCAAATGCAGACTTTAAACTAACCCTTCCCTTATATACCCTAACTAACTACTTAATCAAAGAAACCACCAATGAAAAACGCAATAAGCATCACTGTACTATAATGAATAGAAATGTCATATTAAAATCACCTAAAAGGCATTGAATTCACACTTCAATATACAAGTAATCCTTTAAAAGTCTAAAAACATTTAAGAACATTTAAAAACATTTAAAAATTGTATAGTTTAAAACCAATGTAGTTTAAAACCAAATCAATGTGTAATCTTGCATAAATAACTATATGGCATACTTATAGCACCTTCAAGTGGCTTAAACAAAAATTACAAGTTGAAATTACACTCTAAGCAAGCAAATGTAGCTGTATTTTTCCTTAGCTTTTTATAATTTAGCTGCTTTCATTTTTAGAATGGGGGCTTTGTTAATATTATCATTGAGACCAGGTAATATAGTGGCTTGCAAGGTTAACTGCTACCATACTACCATAATTATTTATATTCAATCTTTTCTTTTCTTCCTATAGCCCCCCTCTCATTTCTTTTTTTTACCAAGGCCTTGGTTAGATCTATGGCCTTTTGGACAGGGTTGAATTTGAGAGGTATTCTAAAAGCTGCAACTTGGTCCTCTATACATATTTTTACACAGCACTATAAGTGTGACTCCTCCTGAAAGTCCAGATAAGGATTTGATGGGTCCCTTCTCCAGGGGCTTCTCCTTCCACCTCCAAAATGTTAGCTAAAGGGTAGATAACCGTAGCTAAGGCTACTGCAGCAGTGATAAATAGAATGAACATAGAAAACATAGAACAGTTGTGAAAATAAAGATTACCATGACGGTAGAAGTTTGAATTATCACTCTTGTAATAGCCCTTCCACCCCCTGGTGTTTTGTGTGTTTTTTTTTTTTTGTGCTTTTTATATCGGAGCATGGATCTTCCTTCCTTCCTTCCTTTTGTCCTTAGCTTCCTTCTGTCTGTTGGCAAGAAAGCACTGAATGGCTTCATGCCCAAACATGCCTTTTTAGTCACTCCAACTTGAGCTGCTTGAGTTTGGGTACATGGAAGGTACCTTGAAGTTTTGGAAGCTGGCTGGCTTTTATATCCTTGACAGGGTATAGAACGTATAGCTAAGGCTACTGCAGCGCAGTGATTGTTTAAACATCTATTGTTATGTTAAGTTTTAAGTATGGCACTTTGTTTTTAAAGAAGTACTGATTTGAATTTTCATGATGGTAGAACTGAAAACTGTGGAGCTTGTTGTACCATCCTTGATCTGGTGTCTGTTGTGATGGTGTTACACCTTGGGGAAGGCCTGTGCATCTTACTGCAGGGAGCAGCAGGCAGAGAGACTCGATGTTATGTAGTCTGTCTCACCGTAATTCTTGCTGGATGGGCTCTGAGCCAAACCTCGGCTTCGACTCGGCCTATACTAAAGCTCAAGAGCTTTTACTGGCTCGAGGCTATCACCTACCCCATGGTGTACCAAGGCAATTCCTCGGATCTCATTTGCTACGAAAGCTTCAAGGTTAAGTGAAATATTTTGATATTTTTTTACTTTTTCTTCACTTTTCTTATTAATAGTTTTTCTCTTACTATCTAGAGTGATTGTCGTGAGTGTTTGCTTCCCTGTCCCTTTCTTTAAGGATTGTGCAGCCCGTTTTAGAGAGCCTTAGTTGCACATTTAAATTAGAGGGCTCTTTTTTTTATATATATATATATATATATAATATATATATATGTATGTATGTATAAAATCTTCTTATGGTTGTACTATTGCATTTGTTTCTTTTCTTCTCAAAACAAAATGTCAAAGGATAAAGACAGATAACACACAGAATATCACCCTTCTGGCTTTAAAAAAATGTGATTAATATTCTTAGAAAATGTCATTGACTGACAGTCACACCAGTTGTGTGTACCATCTTGGCGAGGCTCATTTGCAAGAACCCTGTATCTTCTGTCATGCGTTCAGAATGAACGCAAAAGAAACTTATCGACAGGAAGCTTATGACAAGTTCCTTCCAAGGACAGCTGGAACAAGGTCAGACTGTTTCTAAGAGCCATAAGAGGAAATCTTCATCGGCTTCTGTTTTGGAACTGACAAAAAGCGAAGAGTTCTGGCTCTGATTCTGCTTCTTCGGTCTCGATGCCATCTGTTTCATCTGCTCCGAGACTATCGTCTCTGTCGAGACATTCACTGATCCTGGAACCAGTTTCACCAACTTTAAGATCTCCTATTTTGGAAAGGAGGAGATCTCCACCTCTACCTTCAGGACTCTATCTGTTGAGGATGTAGAGCGGGTGGTGAAGAGGCTGCTCTGTGACCTAGCGCTGGCAAAAATTTCAGCTCCTCCGGACCCCAAGGCTTCTGCTCCTTCCCATCCTCTGTCTACTGTTCCTCCTCGGACTGCTTCTCTCTGAGTCTAATGTTTCGGGCCATTTAATACTGGAATCCTCGGTTCCGAGAACTCTTCTGCTTCCTCGGAACAGATAGCTGTCTAACTTCATCGGCTCAGTCTGGAGCTGAGGGATCTGGGACCTGCACTCTCCGGTCGACTCTGGAAGGGATAGTTACCCCGGGTTTTCTTCGGTTCCGACCCTCTCCTCCCTCTCAGTGCTTCAGCTCGGTGAGCTCTGCACCCACGTCTGCTTCGGAGCTTGCTCCTCCAGTTCAAAGTCTACTATCTTTTTCCTCTGAGGGGGGTGGTAAGGCTTTTGAGGCGATAGAGCTTTCTCAACTACTAGAGCCTTGCCATTTCCCCCGCCTGCCCCTAAGCGTAGGGAACCAGAGCTGCATGGAGCCCCCGTAGGAGGTGTCCCCTCTTCTATTACCGCACTGGAGAGGTCCCTAGGAAGAGAGTCTGCAAGACTAAGCATATTGACTCGCCCCAGTCTCACGTCTGACACTGATTTGGATGAGTCAGAAGGGTCCCCAAGATATCCCCCTCTGAGGATGTCTCCTTTGCGGACATCCTAGAAATCCTTAGAGGGGTGATTGGAAGACTCTAACTCTAACTCTACTGAGGATGGATCAGTATACCTTGAGGCTTTTGGTTCCCGATCGTCCACCTACTGGGTTACACCACCATATGACCACCTGTTAGGGGGTCATATCTTAGAAAGCTTCGACCTCTCCGCACACAGTGGAGTCTGTCCTGAGGAGGCCTAATAGGTTTGTTTTCTGGAGTAGTAATACATTTTTCTTACCAAGGGAGTACCTGTGGATGCTATGGTGGTAGCAGCCACAAAGGAGGAGTTATCTGAGACATCGTCAAATATCCGTCCTCCTAATAAAGAGTCTAGGATGATGGCTAGGCATGGAAAGCATACCTTTTCTTCAGCGGCCCTTACCATATAATTGAATTACCTGTCCCATTTTACTAGGCTTCAAAGGGATCTTCTGAAGGCGTTGGGAGATGCCCTTCAGGGTTCAGTAGCTTCCGGATCCGCTGACGAGTTATCTTCGCAGCTCTCCACCTTTTAGCCTTATGAAGGAGTTCGCAATGGAGGTGATTTCTTGCACAGCTGATGGAACGAGCAGGGCAGCTGCAGCAGGGATCTCTTTTAGGAGACCTTCCTGGATGCGTCTATGCAATTTTATGGAATCATTCGGTCTTCCTTTACCAATGTTCCCTTTGATAGTTCAACTCTTTTACCAGAAGTCAAAAAAAAAAAAAGAGACTTTGACCAGGTGCGAGCAGGAAGGGAAAACATTATCTTCTGTCTGAGTCTATTTTTCCCTTCCTTCCAGACCCTATCCCAAGGGTCAAACAGGAGGGAAAATGTGGTTCTGTAAATCCCAAAACGGTTTCCCTCAAGCACAGGGTCAACCCTCCCCTAGAGGCAGAGGGGGAGACTACAATGGAGGGTACTATGCTCCCGGCAAAGGGGGTCCCCCAACACCAGGGTGATAGAAATGCTTTCTCTGATCGACCCTTTCATCGCCCTTGAGGGGTTGCCCGACTGTTCGTCTCTGGAGGCAGTCGGGGGTGGTCTCTCACTGTACCCAAACGCCTGGCTACAAATTTCTCAAGATCAAAATAAAATTTCCAGAGGTTACCTCATTCCCTTTGTGTCCGATCCTCCTACAAATCTGTCTTTACCAGATGTACCACCCAATCAAATAGGTGCAACATTAGAGGTTATCTCGTTGCTTTAGAAGAGTCATCCAAGAAGTCCCCACAGAGCAAATAGGATCCGGAACTTACGATTCTTTTTAGTTTCAAAGAAGACCAGGGACTGGAGATCAATTCTAGATCTCAGCAAGCTAAAACAAGCCGGTAAAAAAATCGAAGTTCTGTATGATTACTCTGCAGTCAATTTTTCTGTTTATCGGAAAAGACCATTGGATGTGCTCCATAGATCTTCAGGACGCTTACTACCATATTTAAAATGGACAGGCACTACCATATTAAAATGGACAGGCGCTCCAGAAGACCTCTACTCTTTCAGCTGGGAGCCAGTAATTTTCGAACACTACCCTTTGGCCTTACTATAGCCTCCAGTGTGTTCACCAAATATATGGCGGTGGTCGCGGCTCACCTGCGACATCAGGGATTCCATGTGTTTACGTATTTAGACAACTGAATCCTCACTGCTACCACCAAGCACCAACTAATCCAAGCCAGGGACGAGACTCTATCCTTGTGCAGCAGATTAGGAATTACAGTAAATTATAAAAATCTGCCTCCTCTCCATCGCAGCGTGTTGTCTTCTTAGGCTCAGACATAGACTCAGCCACCATGACAGCAAAACTGACACCAGAAAGAATAGAATTGTTGCACAACCAAGTCAGATTCTTGCTGAACAAAGACCAAGTACAGGCCAGGATCTACCCTTGTCCCATCAAATACTCCATTACAAACTCCTGCACGAAGAATCTAACATGGTGGTTACATACAGATCAGCTTTATCTGGGTCGTCCCCTTGTTTTCTTTCAACAAAATGTAGTCTTGACCACGGATGCTTCCCAGATAGGGTGGGGGGATTATCTGGGAATGACGGTCCAAGGTATCTGGCAGGATCACGAGAACCACTTGTACATAAATGTTCTGGAGATGAGAGCAGTGCTATACGCATTGCAAGCACTTCACAGTTCTCTTCCCACTGGCACAATTGCGATTCAATCAGACGACATATCTGTAGTGTGGTACATAAGCAAGGGGGAACCAAGTCTTATCCACTTTGTCGAGAGGCACAAAGAGTATGGAAATGGGCGATTGGACTCCCTCAACGTTTTCCGGTAGCAACGCACATTCCGGGGAAGTCCAGTGTGATAGCAGACAAACTGAGTTGGGCAATTCTGATGGCTCATGATTAGTCCCTGAAAGCAGAAGTTGCAGAAGAGATTTTCAGCAAATGGGGCCACCCTCGCTGTGATCTATTTGCCACCTACACAAGCGCCAAATGCAACTACTTTACCCTCATTCCCCATCGGGGATGTCGCCCAGGGAGGCTCTGGTCCACAGTTGGCCTTCGGGACTTCTTTATGCTTTTCCACCCTTTCCTCTCCTACCCAAAGTGATTCAGAAAGCAAAACTGTGTACCCTGATCCTCATTGCGCCATACTGGCCTCGCCAATTCTGGATGTTCGTGTTTCACTGCTGCAGTCATTACACTTGGGTTATCCTGCCGTCAGGCGGTCCCGCAGTCGGCCAGAATTCCAAAGTCTTGGTCCGGCATCGACTGCTGTCGCTTCTTCCTTGACGTCAGTGCGCCATGGGTGTGTAAGATGCAGCCAATGCCATTTTCTTCAGTCTTTCTTGCCGCGCAGTGCCTGAAGCAAAAGCAGTTCACAAGTGCCGGTTGGCCGACTCCTGAGATTTTCGAATTTCAGAACCGATGTCTTCAATAAAGCTAAGTACCCCGTTGGGGAAACTTTTTCTTGCCTCAGACCGATGTCAGTAAAAGTTAATAATTGCATTTATTGTGGGAAGCAAATACCTCATAAGGATTTTCATTCTTACTGTATTCCATGCCTAGGCCCAGACCACGACGTCACTAGTTGTCGGTTTTGTGCTAGATTTAACAAGTGCACTAATAAACGTCTGATTTTGCTCGCCATTATTTTGGCCGAAGGTTCAATTGTACCATGCCGTCGGAACAACCGATGACCGGAATACACAAAAAAACGCAAAGACAAAGATAAGGACAGGCATCCAAGGTCCAAAACCGACGATGAAGCCTCTTCTGGGCCAGTTGCAGGTTCTCAGCGAGGTGCTTTCGCAGCCCCTGACACCCGCTACCTCAGAGCCACAGGCCGCCTCCGACTCCCACGTGGAGATTTCTAGGCCTCTGGAAACTCAAGGTATTGGGCCTACGGAAATTAACCCCTCAGATGGGTCCGGAGCCGCTGAGCAGGCATCGGCTTCTGAGGGTGTTTTCAGACCTTCACAGCTTACCGTCAAAACAACTACCAAGTCTAAAACTCTAAAGACAAACAAGTACAGCATTCACCTGGACAGGCCTCCATGCCTAAAAAACAGATGCTCAAAATGGCCAAAGACCTAATTACGCTGATCAGGGGTTCCCATCCCCCTCCTGATAAAAGGCCTAGGCAGGATACAGAGTATGATTCCTCTGACCGGGTTTCCATTTCTTCTGATTCCTCTTCAGACCAGGGATACTCTTTACCCCCCCATGAGGATACTGATACTGAAGAGTCAATCCCTTCAGGCTCTCCTCCCGAGGATTACTCTTGGGGAAACTTTACATACCATGAGGGAGCATTTCCATTGGGAGAGCCATGATTATTCAAAATCCAAGAAAAGGCTCAGAGATTTGCTTTTATTTACTCAACACAGGCCCCTTGCTATTCTGCCTGTGTTAGACATTGTGGATGATGTGTTCTCTGAATCCAGTTTAACCCCTGATTCTTTGCCCCCAGCACCAGTCAAGCCAGATAGGTACTACAGAGTCCCTGACTCTCACAAATTTCTTTATAAAAACCCTGCTGCTGACCCAGAAGCTATTTCCCAGGGTCCCAAAGGGGTAAAGGCTTCCACTGCTAAAAATCCAGTTCCCTCTGACAGGGATTCTAGAGCATTAGATAGATGGGGAAGAAAGTTTACACTTCTGCAACTTTAGCAGTAAGGGCTTTAAATTGCCAGTTCCACATGCTTAAATACCAACAATATGTAATGTCTCTGTTAAAACAGAAAATGCTTACAAGCTCAGAAGGTCCTGACTATAAGGAAATGCAGGATTTATTGCATGCAGCTGAACAAGTGGGAAAACATACTCTGCAATGTGGTTTTGATTCATTAGAGGCTTCTTGTTGAGCCGCAGTTACAGGATCTGTGATCCGAAGGCATGCTTGGTTAAAAGAACAAAGTTTACCTGATCATGTTAAGGCAAAATTATTGGATGCTCCTTTACAGCATGATATCTTGTTTGGTGTTAAGGCAGAAGAGGTATTAAAGAAAGTGAAGGATTTCTTACAGGTACAGCCACCTTGATTTAGCAGAAATTGGCCTTCTAAAAATTGGTCCTTTCCAGTGTCAGACCACAGAGGCAGATACAGATGCCCAAGAGGCAGATCTCAGCCCCAAGGCTCTTACAGACCACGACAGTGGGGTGCTTCAACCCCAAAAGGAGAAGACAAGTCACAACCTTATAGGAAATGGTCCCAATGACTTCCCCCTTCAAATGCCAAGCACTTACCTTTTGGCTGCTCCCTTAGGGGGAAAACTAGCATTTTTTTCACAAAATTGACATATAATCACCCAAGACAAATGGGTTCTGAATATTGTGTCTCAAGGTTACAGGTTCCACTTTCACACTCTACCAAGGCCAAAAGGTATGTCAGACCTGCCACAAAATCAATGGGCAGAGGCACAAAAACAAATTACAGCCCTCATGGACATGAGAGCTATTCAAAATGTACTGCAACAAGGACAAGGATTTTACTCGAGACTTTTCTTGGTCCCCAGAAAGGACAAAGCCTGGAGACCCATACTGGAGCTATCTACTCTAAATACTTACCTGGATGTTCCGAAATTCAAAATGTTGACACTACAGCAACTTCTTCCCATGCTGGGCTAGAAGGCTTGGCTTGTTACTGTGGACCTCAGAGGCATACCTGCATGTCCCAATCAGACAAAATTGCAGAAGATACCTCAGATTCATAGCTGGCACAATGCATTACCAATTCTCTGCACTGCCCTTTGGCTTATCTACTACACCCAGGGTCTTCACAAAATGCCTGGCACCAGTAATTGCATTTTGCAGGCAAAAAGGAATTCAAATATATCCCTACTTGGACGACTGTCATGTTCAAGCAGAGAGCAAGGACATTCTTCTAAAGCATCTGGCGTTTGTAAAAAGATTGTTAATTTGCCTAGGGTACACGGTAAATGAAAAGAAGTCAAAACTAGTGCCCTCACAAGAGATAATATTCCTGGTTGCCAGCTTAAATACAATGGCCCAGATGGCTTAACTCACGCCAGACAAACAAAGACAATTGACTCAGTACTTTCAGTTGATGGCAACAAAGCCCCAACTCCCTGCAAGAAAAATTCTGCAGGCCTTTGGGTTCATGGCGTCCTGCATACTACTAATACCATATGCCAGACTGCATATGAGGAAATTACAATGGTACCTAAAAAGTGTTTGGACTCAACACTGTTACAGTTTGGAAACAGTAATACCACTTATTCCCTGCCTACAACAGGAGTTTTGATGGTGGGCACCGGCATGTCACCACAACAAGGGACAGCCTTTCACTTTACCCACACCCGGGCAGACACTTAACAGATGCTTCGGATTACACTTAACAGATGCTTCGGATTACACCTGGGGAGCACACACATGGCAGGACAATGTATTCGGGGCAAGTGGGCCGCAAACCATATGCATCTTCACATCAATCAAAAAGAGATGCTAGCTGTACAAAATGCCCTAACATCTTTCAAGGACTTTCTGCATCCAGGACAACTATTACTAAAGATGGACAACACCACAGTTATGTGGTACATAAACAAGCAAGGGGGCACAAATTCTTATCCCCTCTGCAGACAAGCCATGGCTTTGTGGAACACAGCACTGACCTGTCAAGTTCATCTGCAAGCACAATTCCTGCCAGGAAAGAAAAATACTCTGGCAGACGACTTAAACAAACATCATGGATCCTCACGAGTGGAAATTAAACCCACAAGTATTCAGCATGATAACACAAAAATGGGGGTGCCCAGACATAGATCTTTTTGCCTCCCCTCTGAACTGCCAACTACAGAAATTCTACACAGGCATGGAAAGTGGATGCTCTCTCGTTCAGCTGGAAAACCCTAAAAGTTTATGCCTTCCCACCACTGCCTCTCCTTTCAAAGGTACTCCTAAAAGCCAGACAAGAAAGGCCAAAAATTATCCTGATTGCCCCAGACTGGCCACACCAGCACTGGTACCCAATCTTAAAAGAACTTTGCTCAAGGCCCAGCATGGATTTTTACCTCACATTCCGACCTCCACAAAACAACCAGGAAATCCTATTCAGAAAAGTGGAAGAGAGATTATGCGCCTGGAACCAGGCTCAAAGCTTTCACCCTCTTGTTCCAAATATTCCTCGGATATTACAATATTTAACGGAGATACTGGACAAAGGCCTATCCTTTTCATCCATTAAGAGCCACGCCTCTGCCATCTCAGCTCATTACAACACGGATCCTCCTATATTTTCTCATCCATTATTAAAACAGTACCTCAGAGGGGCTAAAAACTTAAGACCGCCCCGGAGAGCAACAGCACCGACTTGGGACCTCAACTTTATCTTGGAAAACTAACTTTACCTCCTAGCCAGCCAATTCAGCAGAATTAAAATGTGTGTCATGGAAAACTGCTCTACTTCTGGCAATAACCTCAGCACGAAGAGCCTCAGAGTTGCAGGCACTAATGGCAGTGGAACCTTTCATCATTTTTCATCAGGACAGGGTTTCTTTAAGAACAAACCTTACATTTATGCCAAAGGTGGTATCCAGTGTGGCTCTTAACCAAACTATTCACTTGCCAACATTTTATCCAAATCCCTAGAATAAAGGGGAGAGACTTCTGCACTCATTGGATATACACAGGCAGTTACGCTTCTACTTGGACAAAACAAAAGCTTTCAGGAAAACTGATTAATTGTTTGTAGCATATGCTGCAGGATCACAGGGAAAGGCTATTTCAAAGCAGACCATTTCAAAGTGGATAGGACACTGTATCCGTTTCTGCTACACACAGCATGGAAAAACTGTACCTAGCAACATTAGGCCACATTCCACCAGGGCAACAGCCACTTCCAGCTGTCTTCCTTGGAGGAGTACCTACCAAGGATATTTTGGAAGCTGCAACTTGGAGTTCAGTGCACACCTTTACCAAGCATTACCACTTGCCTCTTTACTCTAAATCAAGAGCTGGCTTTGCCACTGCAGTGCTGCAGGGCCTCATAGCCACTCCAAATTCTTTATAGACCCAGCCACCCAACCTCAGCTTTGGGATTCAACCAAGTGTAATGACTGCAGCAGTGAAACACTGTGAACATAGTACAGTTTTGTACCTACCATAAATGTAGATGTTGGAGTGTATTCACTGCTGCAGTCCAGGTTACCCTCCCTCCATCCCCACTTTCTTAGCTGGGACTTATCTATACCTTTCTACCCTATACAACCTATGTGGTGTATTTGCTTGTAACTGAAGGTATTGTTTTTATTTTTTTATGTATTTTTTATTAGCAATATGTATTGCCTACCTATTTGGGGTCACCTGACATCTGGGGCAAGAAAAACTGAAGAAAATGGCGTCTGCTGCATCTTGTATACCCCTGGCGCACTGGCATCAGGGAAGAAGCAACGGCAGCCGATGCCGGACCAAGACTTTGGAGCTCTGGCCGACTGCGGGACCGCCTGACAGCAGGATAACCCAAGTGTAATGACTGCAGCAGTGAATACACTCTAACATCTACATTTATGGTAGGTACAAAACTGTACTTTCCCTTTCGTCCCTACTGGCCTCGCCAAGTCTGGTTCCCCTTCCTGTGGCCTTATCTCTTGGCGGAACCATGGATTCTGGAACCATCTCCAGACCTGATTCACCAATCAGGACAAGTTCCATCCTACCATCCAAACCCTGAAATTGACAGCATAGCAGCTCCAGTTCCAAGAATAGCCAGGTGGATATCCCTTTCTCCTACTGTTAAACACATCCTCATTTCTTCCCACAAACTATCCACCAGAAAATTTATACACCAGCAAATGGAAAAGGTTTTCCATTTGGGTGGCTAAGCGAGGCATAGAGCCCTAGTCAGCCCCCATAGAGTCTATCCTGTCCTTCCTC